>NC_045957.1:129457043-129624543 GCF_010909765.2 Amblyraja radiata | reverse complement strand
ATCACTTTAACCCCTGAGCTGCTGCTGTTCTGACGTCAGAGCCGTAGGAGAAGCTGGGACACAGGCTGAGTGCCGCGGGAAATTTTCCTTCTGAAACACCTGCAGAGTATAGCAAGCACCAAGCAAGATTGCAAGTAAATGGGAACGAGGTTTTGTCGTGGTTCTCTTAGGACTTTATTCGCCTTCACATTAAACAAAATGACTAACTGGTCCTACAGCATAGTGGAATGCGGACACAAAAAAAGTCGCCATGCTCTCTTCATTGCACGATGAATCTGTTTGTAAAGTGCCTACAAAATGATTTACGTTCAGTTAAACCTGCAGGAGTTATTGTCATTCAACCAGTAGAAAATGCACGGAGAACATAAAAATAAAGCTTTGAACGGGACATGGGTGATTTTTCTGAACCAAGATCATAATCATTTCACTCCCTGGGTTTCAAAACAAACATATTTTCTCTCAAATATTACAATATGTGTATGACTCGAACAATGATATGCACCATTGCATTTTGATTTTGTTATTCCCTTTGGAATGACAATCGTTCATATATACTAGCCTGATTTAACAACTCTCATTCCAACAAAATAGTCTGACATCAAGACTTTATTCCAAATTGCTACGCTGAAGTCATATATGAATTCAGTAATAGGTTTTTCATATTTCGTGATATGTTGCAGAAGGCAAAAAATTGTATATAGTATTTGTATTTAAAAAGATGGCAATGTAAAATATCTATGTAATTTCTCAGAAGTGATAGATTGGGCCACTGAGATATATTGGCCATATTAATATATATATATTAAGCTCCAGATTTCCTTTGGAGAACAAGAAACTGCAGATGATGGAACTCAGCGGGTCAGGCAGCATCTATGGATGGAATGAATAGACAACGTTTCAACCCTTCTTCTCTCTGAATTTTCCATCAGTGGTTTGATTGTTAGTGTGCGTTCAGATCACGAACAATCTATAAATTGCTATAAATATGCAACTAAAGTTATTGCAATCACAGAGATTGCAATACTGCTTGAATTATTCAGCAGTAACCCTTCTTTTTGGCAGCCTAATGATAGTGTCTTGAAACTGCAACAAGTGTATATTTGACCTCACCGTGATTTGAACAAGTTTCCAAACCTCCTGAATCAAGAAATGTTTTTTATTTTATTTAGGGATTTATTTTGCACCGTAGAGAAATAGAAGATATATATTACAATAAATTAATTATCATGCGTAGAAAATATTTACGAGAAAACCCAAGACAATTATGCACCTTACTGGAAATGTAAACATTAGGAAGTTGATTAGCACTTGATTTGATAAATTAGCCATTCCAGCAGTGTATTTTATACAGAACTATTCAAAATAATAAATATATAAATTAATGGTTCGTTGGTTCACATATTAAAATATTCTTCATCTAATATCAACAATTACGTAATAATATATTAATTTTCATTAAATATAGAGGATTGATCATTAATGTTCCTGCAGCGAATTACAAACTTAT
Source organism: Amblyraja radiata (assembly GCF_010909765.2). Taxonomy (NCBI): domain Eukaryota; kingdom Metazoa; phylum Chordata; class Chondrichthyes; order Rajiformes; family Rajidae; genus Amblyraja; species Amblyraja radiata. The sequence goes on along the minus strand of NC_045957.1, from coordinate 129,623,036 downwards.
TGCACTTTTACGAGGCAAAGTCAAAAGGTGGTTCGTTCTCAATATTATTCACAAAAGATTTGTTGTTAGATTTTCTGGGATCTTCTGGAGTCCAAACCTTCGCCGTCCTGATGATATTTTGTTCTTTAAGCTGATTCTCGTCAGTCCACGACAAAGAGTGCCCTGCCAGAGGAGGCAGACCGTAGTCTGGGTCATTGGGAGATGGCGATCCTAGCAGGAAAAAAGCAAAATAAGCGTCAATACTTTTTGCAAAATAACTAACTGTCTGAAGAAGTAGTTTGGAGACATATTTTCATTTTTGTTTTAAAAAAATATATAAAGTCAGAGGAATCAAGTGTTAATGCATAACATCCGCATTTATAAAATTGATGTTCCATTGAAGAATCTGATGATCTACAACCAATATAGAAACATGGTGCAGAATTAAAATGCCACTGTACTTACTTGCAACTCTATGGCAGATTATGACTTTTTTAGGTTGGACTGTAGGGTCGTTGTTTGAATTTCCTAAAGGCATGTCAGATTGAACAAGTTCGGTCAAGAAGTTGATGTAACCGATTGCCAGTCGGAGGGTATCAACTTTTGAAAGTCGTTTTTCATAAGGTAGCGTTGGTATGTGAGTCCGGAGACCCTCAAACGCATCGTTGATGGACTGCATGCGTCTGCGCTCCCGGACATTTGCAGCCTGCCTGAGGTGCTGCATTTCAACTTCTGAGCGGATCCTTCTGCGTCTCTTTGCAGCGCCGTCGGTTGCATTAAACTGCGGGGAAACCTCGGAAGCGCTGTCGGGGCAGTCAAAGGAAAAGGGCGAGGAGGACGAGGTGAAAGACAGGATGCCCGAGTCGCAGTGCTCCCCATCCCGCGCCAGCCTGTGCTCCTTGTAGTATTCGTTCATGTCGCTGCTCAGAAAGTCCACGTCGTTCTCCAGGAACTCGTCTGCGTCCAGGTGATGCCTGGGCGACTGGGCTGTGAACAGGTCTTCATCGTCCAAGTAGGCGGCGGCTGCGGCGCTGGAGAAGGTGTCGAGGCCGGCGAGCTGCTCCAGCACGGTATCCATGGTGTTGCCCGGGAACGGGAGCCGGGGGAGGGGGAGAGGGAGTGACTGGGGGGCAGTGTGACTGACTGGGGGAGAGTGTGAGTGACTGGGAGAGACTGGGAGAGGGTGTCACTGGGTGGGGGAGAGTGAGTGACTGGGGGACAGTGTGACTGACTGGGGGAGAGTGTGGGTGACTGGGAGAGACTGGGAGAGGGTGTCACTGGGTGGGGGAGAGGGAGTGACTGGGGGAGAGACTGGGGTGAGACTGGGGGGCAGTGTGACTGGCTGGGGTAGTCACTGGGGGACTGTGACTGGGGGACAGTGTGGGTGGAGTGTGAGTGACTGGGGGACAGTGTCACTGGGGTAGAGTGTGAGTGGGGTAGAGTTGTAAGTGAGTGAGTGAGTGAGTGAGTGAGTGAGTGAGTGAGTGAGTGAGTGAGTGAGTGACCCGCAGGGGCGACACGCGAGGCTTCTTATACAACACAGAGCGGCGCGTGCCGCCGGCCCCCGCCACAGCCAATGGGCAGCTCCTGTACCGTCTGCGGCTGGGGAGAGAGGATGGGGAGGGAGGGGGAGGGGATAGAGGGGGTGGGGAAATGGATAGAGGGGGTGGGGAGATGCACAGGGGGGGTTAGATAGATAGGGGGTGGATAGAGGGGGTGGGGAGATGCACAGAGGGGGAGGAGGGATAGAGGGGGTGGGGAGATGCACAGGGGGGGGATAGAGGGGGTGGGGAGATGCACAGGGGGGGGGGGTTAGGGGGACGGAGAGATATGGGGAGGGAGGAATAGAGGGTGTGGGGGGAGTAGGAAGGGTAGGAGATGGAAAGAGGGAAGGAGAAAGGGAGGGAGAGGGGGAGAGATGGAGGGGAGGGGAGGGGAGTGGATAGGTGGAAGGGGAGAGAGATGAAGGAGGGATAGGGGAGGGAGGAGAGTGAGGGAAGGAGGAAGGAGAAGGGAGGGGGAGGGAGGGAGAGAGGGGGAGGGAGGGGAGGGAAGAGGAGGGAATGGAGGGAGAGGCAGATGGGGGAAAGGAGAGGGAGGAGAGATTGTGGGGGAGGTCGTTGAGAAGGAGGGTGAGAATGAGAGGGAAGAGGAGGGATACGAATAGAGGGGGAGGGAGGAGGATAGAGGGAAGAGAGAGTAAGGGGGAGGGATAGAGAGAGGGAAGGGGAGGGAAAGAGAGGGAGGGGAGAGAAGAGTAGAGGAATGAGAGAAAGGAGAAGGAGGAGGAATGAGGGAGAGAGAGTCGGGGAAAGACGGGAGGGGAGGTGATCAATGAGTGATAGAGGAGTGATTGGAGGGGGATGGAGGGAAATATTATGAGGGAGAGGGGAGTGAGTAGGAGAAAGGGATGAGGAATGAGATGTAGGGGAGAGAAAATGAAGGAGTGAATGAGGGAGGGAGAGAGAAGGGTGAGTAAGAGGAGAGAGAGAAGGAGGGAGGGAGGGAGGGAGGGAGGAGTGAGAGAGGGGCAGGGAATGGAGGGAGAGAATGAGGGGTGGAGTGAGAAGGGGATAAAGCAAGGAAAGACTAGAGGAAGAGGGGTGGAGCAAGAGACAGCGGGGAAAAAAGGGAATGAGGGAAGGGAAGAGGAGGAGTGAGGAAACAGGTGATGGGGAGAGATAATGAGGGATGGGAGAGTTGGAGCAGTGATGGAAAGGGGAGAAATAAAGACAGAGAGAAGAGCAACAGGGGAGACAAAGAACAGGAGAGGAGAGAAAGAGCGAAAGAGATGTTTGAGGAATGAGGGAAGAGAGAGGAAAGAAGAGTGGGCATAAAGAGGGGAGTGAAGGAAAGAAAAGAGAGAAAGATAGGAAAGAGGATAAGAGAGGGTGAGCAAGAAAGGAAAGATGATAAACGGATGAGGTGGAGGAATGGATAGAGAGATGACTCAGAAAGAGAGGGGAGAGGAAGAGAGGAGGAAAAGAATAGAGGGGACAAGAATGTGTGTGAGAGAAACAGGAAGAGGAGAGTGAATGAGAAAGAGGGAGAGAATGAGGGAGGTGAATAGAGAGGGTGAGAGGTTTGTGGGAGGAGTGGGGAAAAGAGGAGGGCGGGGGAGTGAAGGGGATTTGAGATCAAATAAGTGACAGTGAGGAAAGTGGGAAAGGAAGCGATAAGGAAGGGAGAGGATACAGGGAGAACATAGTGAGGTAGAATGGACAGAGTGCAGGATCAAAAAAGAGGAGTTGGGAAAGAAGACAGAGGGAGAGAGTAAGCAAGAAAGAAAAGAGTAGTAGTAGAGAGGAATGAGAGAGGAAGGATGTTGTGGGAGAAAGAGGTGCAGCAAAACAGAGAAAGAACCAGGAAGGAGAGAGGGGTGAGAGAGAGGAGGAAAGGAGGGAAAGGGATGGAGAAAGGACAGAGATTGGAAAATGAGGGAGAGAACGGTGTGTAGTGTTGGGGGGGGGGGGGGGGGTGAAAGGGAATGGGAAGCAGTGAGTGTGCAATGAGAGTAAGAGGATTCAGAGAAGAGGGAGGTGTGTTGGATGGAGAGATAGTTGAGGGAGTGAAGAAGGAAAATGATGGTTTGGGTGAAGCAAAGCGGAGCTGGGAAACTAGAGAAATGGGGGTCAGGAGGAAAGGGAAAATGTGCATGATGATGGAGCAGGCCAGGAAAGAGTGGGAAATGGAGGGGGTAGCAAGGGGGATGCAAAAAGAACAAGAGGTAGTAAGAATGTAGAAGGGAAAAGGGAGCAAAGGGAATCAATGAGACAATGGATTAATGGCTTGGGCAAATGGAATGAAGAGTGAAAGAGGAAGAAAAGGGAGAGGTTAATGGGAGAAGATTTTTAGAGGGACAGAGGGAACGAAAGAGCAAGAAATGATGGTGAGGAGGTGGTGCGAGGGAGAAACATGGAGAAAGAGAAGAAAGTTGAAGAAGAAAGGTGCGAGGGATAGTAAAAGAACATGCTGATGATTGGGAGATGAGGTTTAGTAAAGTAGATGAAGACAAAATGGAGTGGATGAAATGAAGAATGGGAGTCAAGGGAGAGGAAAGATGAGATAAGGTGAATGAGGATTATAAGGGATTAAGGGCAGATAGAGTGAAGGTGGATCGAATGTGGGAAGGAAAAAATGAATGCAGGCATGAGGGAAAAAAGAAGAATGGAAAGGGAGGATTAGACAATAGACAATAGGTGCAGGATTAGGCCATTCGGCCCTTCGAGCCAGTACCGCCATTCAATGTGGTCATGGCTGATCATCCATAATCAGTACCCCATTCTTGCCTTTTCCCCATATCCCCTGACTCCGCTATCTTTAAGAGCCTTATCTAGCTCTCTCGTGAAAGTATCCAGAGAACCGGCCTCTACCGCCCGCTGAGGCAGAGAATTCCACAGACTCACAACTCTCTGTGTGAAAAAGTGTTTCTTCAACTCCGTTGTAAATGGCTTACCCCTTATTCTTAAACTGTGGCCCCTGGTTCTGGACTCCCCCAACATCGGGAACATGTTTCCTGCTTCTAGCGTGTCCAAATCCATAATAATCTTATATGTGTCAATAAGATCACCTCTCATCCTTCTAAATTCCTGAGTATACAAGCCCAGCCGCTCCATTCTCTCAGCAAATGACAGTCCCGCCATCCCAAAATTAACCTTGTAAACCTACGCTGCACTCCCTCAATAGCAAGAATGTCCTTCCTCACATTTGGAGACCAAAACTGCTCACAATACTCCAGGTGTGTTCTCACTAGGGCCCTGACAACTGCAGAAGGACCTCTTTGCTCCTATACTCAACTCCTCTTGTTATGAAGACCAACATACCATTTGCTTTCTTCTCTGCCTGCTGTACCTGCATGCTTACTTTCATAGACTGATGTACAAGGGCCCCCAGATCTTGTTGTACTTCCTCTTTTCCCAACGACACCATTTAGTTAATAATCTGCCTTCCTGTTTTTGCTACCAAAGTAGATAACCTCACATTTATCCACATTAAACTGCATCTGCCATGCATCTGCCCACTCCCCCAACCTGTCCAAGTCACCCTGCATTCTCATAGCATCCTCCTCACAGTTCACACTGCCACCCAGCTTTGTGTCATCTGCAAATTTTCTAATGTTACTTTGAATCCCTTCATCTAAATCATTGTAAATAGCTGTGGTCCCAGCACCGAGCCTTGCGGTACCCCACTAGTCACTGCCTTCTATTCTGAAAGGGACCCATTAATCCCTACTCTTTGTTTCCTGTCTGCCAACCACTTCTCTATCCATGTCAGTGCTCTACCCCCAATACCATGTGCCCTAATTTTGCCCACTAATCTCTTATGTGGAACCATATCAAATGCTTTCTGAAAGTCCAGGTACACTACATCCACTGGATTGGGGAGGGAGGCAGAGGTGAGTAAGGATGGAGTGGGGAGGGAGGGAGGAAGAATGATACATTTAGGGAATAATAACAGATCAAGGTGCAAACAATTGTAAGAGTGGACAGGACAAAGGTCTGAGGAAGGGAAAGAAACAAAGAGGAGGGAATTATTGAGAAGATCGAGTGGATTATAGGACAAGGGAAATGGAGGAATGAACGTGTGAAAGAGGGAGAGTAGGAGAGAAGGAATTTCTCTGTGTTTTTAAGAGCAAAGGGGATCATGGTAGGGAATAGCCAGTCAAAGTGAGAGAAGGTAAATGGAAATAGCAGGGAGCCTATAATGAGAGAGGGAAAAGGGATTAGGAGCAAGATGGGGGTAAGGAAGAAGAAAGTAGAGCAAAGTATAAGCAAGTAAAAGGTGGATACGAGAGAGAGCAGTCGGGGAGGAGTGGGAGAATTGTGGTAAAAGAAGGGGAAGAGAATGATAAGAGTGAAGGGATGGAGTGAGGGAGGAAAGAGAGAGGAATCATAAGGAAGGTAAAGTGAGTGATGGAGAATTGTGTTAAAAAGAGAAGAATGGAAAAAGAGCCAAGGAAAGATGAGGTCAATTGAAGGGAGGTAAATAAAAGGATTGATTAAGATAATTATGTTAGAAGAGAAATATGAACTGAAGGAGAAACAAATGAGGGAGGAGAGAGAGGAGAAACTGGCATAAAGGTGTGAAGGACTAAAAATAAGCTGTTAGAGTGAGATAACTGAAGAGATGGGTGGGGGGATATGTGTAAGAGAATAGAGAAGATTGAGAGACAATGAAGGATCGAGGTGGGGGTTGAGGAAGGGAGTATAGGAAGAGGTAAATAGTCCAGATATGTGTGGTTGAGGTATAAAGGAAGGTGGGATAAGGGGGAAAAGAGGAGAAGGATCAAAAGAGCAATGAAATGGATGAGAAGGAAATGAGTTGGGAGGAGTGTGGAGAAAGGGGGAATGAAGAATAAGGGGAGACAGAAATGAGGAAGCTGTGAAATAAGGTGGAGTTAGAAGTGGATGAAAAGGAGAGGGAAAGTAGGAGGAAGGACCAGGGGTGAGCAAGATTAGAGGGTGGGTCAGGAGAAGATAGCTAAAGTGAGAAGGAGAAGATATAGAAAGAGATAAAGAGAGATCATTAGTGAAGAGTGCAGAGAGAGAGAGTTCCATAGCAGGATGTTAAGGAGTTGGACAGGCTAGATGCAGGAAGATTGCTCCCGATGTTGGGGAAGTCCAGGACAAGGGGTCACAGCTTAAGGATAAGGGGGAAATCCTTTAAAACCGAGATGAGAAGAACTTTTTTCACACAGAGAGTGGTGAATCTCTGGAACTCTCTGCCACAGAGGGTAGTCGAGGCCAGTTCATTGGATATATTTAAGAGGGAGTTAGATGTGGCCCTTGTGGCTAAGGGGATCAGAGGGTATGGCGAGAAGGCAGGTACGGGATACTGAGTTGGATGATCAGCCATGATCATATTGAATGGCGGTGCAGGCTCGAAGGGCCGAATGGCCTACTCCTGCACCTAATTTCTATGTTTCTATGTTTGTATGATGTTCCCATTCTTTAGGGAACGGGGTTCTCCTCTCCCATCATAGATGAGGCCCTCACTCCTGTATCCTCGGCACCCCGCAGCTCCACCCTTGCTCCCACTCCCCCGAGTCAAAACAGAGACAGTGTCCCCCTAGCCCTTACCTTTCACCCCATCAGCCATCGCATACAACACATAATCCTCTGAAATGTTCACCACCAACCTTTCTGTCCTAGGTCTCCTCCATTGTCAGAGTGAGCAGGCATGAGACAGGAAAAACATGAAAAATAGAGGAAGAGAGATTGGGGCCCAGGGGGCAGCGCCCAGTTTATGCAAAAATGTTTTGATAATTGTAATGACACTGTTTTCTAGCCTGTTTACTTTTTTTCAATTGTACCTTAAAATAACACATTTTACCTGCTTGTCACTTCTTAATTTACACAGAAAATTTGTGATAATTATACCTTAACACGACACCAATTCCTTGCTTGTTTACACTTACGACATATTGATTTTTTTTAAATATTAAACCTACACCTACTTGTAACATGATACCTGTTCCTTGCTTGTTTACTCGAATTAGAAGTATACTTTACACAGGAATTTTTAAATAATTTTTTGATAATTATACCTTGAAATGACACAATTTCATAGAAACATAGAAACAGAGAAAATAGGTTCAGGAGGAGGCCATTCGGCCATTCGAGCCAGCAACATTTCCTTGCTTGTTTACCCTTAATTTATACAGTAATTTGTTTTAGTTATACCTTACAATAATACATTTTACTTGATTGAATCAGGTAAAAAAAACATTGTAGTGTCTATACCATACAGGCTCTTGAATGCAGTGTGAGTGTTGTGTACGTGTACGTAACTCTGTGCTCCCCGCCCCAACCCCGGCACGGTAGGCCTAGGGGACAGAGGAAAACCGCTACTCTACATGTGTGGAGCTGAGCGCTGGCCGTAGAGATGCGCATGCAAAGACGGTCGGCCCGCACCTGCATACATGCTTTCCGCAACAATCGACTAAGCGGATATCCACGCACTCAACCATCGGCACAGAGGCTCACTGTCTCGCGGAGAAATTCAAGATTCAAGATTCAATTTAATTGTCACATGTACCAATTAAGTTACAGTGAAATTTGAGTTACCATACATAAGTAAAAAGCAAAAATACACACAGCCCATAAAATAATGTTTAACATAAACATCCACCACAGTGGAATCAATATTCCTCACTGTGATGGAAGGCAATAAAGTTCAGTCAATCTTCCTCCTTTGTTCACCCATGGTTGGGGCCGTTGCTGACGGCCCGCTGTTCAAGCCCTTTCGTCGGGAAGATCGAAACTCCGGCGTCGGGATGGGTTGTAACACTCCGTGGCATGGAGCTCCCGAGTCGGCCGCTTTTTTCCGGACACCGCTGCTTCGCGGTATTAAAGTCCACAGGCCCCGCGGCCGGAGCTCCAACACTGGCGATCCTAGGTAAAAGATCCCAGGCTCCGCGATGGTAAGTCCGGGACGGATTTTACCGAATATCAAAATCCGCGGAAATTCACGGATCCGCAGAGAAATATGCCTGGCTGAGGCTAAACGCAAACTGGAGGAATAGCATCTCATATTTTGCTTGGGCAGCTTACAGCCCAGTGGTATGAATATTGATTTCTCCAAATACGAAACCACGGCATTCCCTTTCTATCCTTCCCCACCCGTCGCACCAGCTTCTCGTTTTCACTCGACAAACAGCTAACATGGTCTAGTTCCTTTATCATCATTAATTTTTTTCATATCTTTCATTCATTGTTCTTTATCTCTCTACATCATTGTTTATATCTTGTTTCCCTTACGCCTAACTAGTCTGAAGAAGGGTCTCGACCCGAGATGTCACCCATTCCTTCTCTCCGGAGATGCTGCTTGTCCTGCTGAGTTACTCCAGCTTTTTGTGTCTATCATTGTGAGAAGGAATTGATAGGAAGATAATGTGACAGGGGGTGAGACAATGAGAATGATAAACACGTTGTTTGAGGATTGCTGAGGGAAAGATAGTAGCAGAAGGGACTTTTTTATTCATTTAAGCTATTTGAGCATCTCAGTCTTCACATAGAACATCTCATTCTCCAACATGTCCTTTACCTTTAACGTGATCCCACCACCAGTCATATCTTCCCATCCCTATTCCTTTCAGCCTTCCAGATACCGTTCTGTCCACAACTCCTTGGTTCACTTGACCCTTCCCACCTAAACCATCCCCTCCCCAGCTATTTTCCTCTGCAACTGCACCTGCCCCTCAAACACCTGCCCCTATATCTCCTCCCTCGCATCCATCCAAGGACACCAGCAATCCTTCCTGATGACAGGCACAGGTTATTGATAGGGGACGATCAGCCATGATCACAATGAATGGCGGTGCTGGCTCGAAGGGCCGAAAGGCCTCCTCCTGCACCTATTTTCTATGTTTTTCTGTTTCTATGACACAGGTTTACATGCACATCCTCCACTGCATCCGTTGCTCTAGATAATAATAATACATTTTATTTATGGGCGCCTTTCAAGAGTCTCAAGGACACCGTACAAAAATTTAGCAAGTAGAGGAAAAACATGTAAGCGGAATGAAATAAATAGTAGAGACATGACTAGTACACAAATTAAAGACAGAATTCAATTCAAAACACAATATGAGGCAATTCAAGCACAGATGAAAAGGGAGGGGGACGTGGGGCTAAGGATAGGCAGAGGTGAAGAGATGGGTCTTGAGGCGGGACTGGAAGATGGTGAGGGACACGGAATTGCGGATCAGTTGGGGGAGGGAGTTCCAGAGCCTGGGAGCTGCCCTGGAGAAGGCTCTGTCCCCTAAACTGCGAAGGCTCTGTCCCCAAAAATAAGGGAGATATGGCCCTCCCTTATATTGGCAAGACAAGACAAGTGTAGAACCGACAACTGGTTCGCCAAACACTTACGCTTCCCTTCCCATACTGATCTTTCAGTCCTGGTTCTCCTCCATTGACAGAACAAGGACAGATGCAAACTGGAGGAACAGCACCTCATATTTTGCTTGGATAGCTTCCAACCTAACGTTATGAACATCAAATTCTCCAATTCTAGTTAATTGATCTACAAACAACACCCTCCCCCTTCTCCCCTTTTCACCAGCACCTCCCTCTCTTCCCTGTGACCCACGTGGACAGCCCATTTATCCCCTCCCATCTAATTCATTCCTCTGGCTTCACAATTTGCACTTCTTCTATCCTCATCTCGCACCTTTTGCCTTTTTATCTCTAGCCTTTGTCCAATCATCAGCCTAAGAAAAACTCCCATCATCTGCATCCACCTATCACTCACCAGGCTTTGTCCTATCACTCCTCTCTTCCAGCTTTCTGCCCCCACCACAATCAGTCTGAAGAAGGACCTTGACCCAAAACATCACCTATCCATGTTCTCCAGTAAAGCTGCCTGACCCGTTGAGTTATTCCAGCACTTTGTGTCTTTTTTCACTTTCCTTATGCAGTTTGGCTGCTCCAGTGACTTGTAAACCTAGATGAGCCATAAAATCATGGAACATAGAACATTACAGCACAGGAAGAGGCTCTTTGGCCCATGATGTCTGTGCTGAATGCAAAGCCAAATTAAACAAATCATCTCTGTTTGTAGGGGTCTATATCCTTCCATTCGTGCGTCTAAATGCCTCAATATTACTATTGTTTCAGTTTCTGCTACTCCCAGACTGCTGACAATCTCTAATAACTCCCTGTCTTTTCAAACGTACATAAATTCCGTCTCCTAGAATTAGAATATGCTCCAATAATTTCATATCCCTGTTACATGGCCTGTAGATACCTGGTTTATCCCTGTTGCATTTCTTATCCTCCAGACTTTACTATCTTCCCTGTAGCTAATGAAGATGTTAACATTTCCATCTGGGCCCCAGCAATCTCTTCCCTTGTTTCCCTTAGATTCTGGAACAGACCTCATTTGGCTCTGGGTTTTTATCCACCCTTATACATTCCAAGACATTTAACACCTTGTGGCGTCAGCCTAACCACGGGCCACTCACGCCCGTACTCACGCTCGTACCTTCGTCAGGAGATACGAGGGCGGGCACATGGCGTCATGGCCTAGAGGGAGTGTCCTGGTACTTAAGGTCATCTCACCTCGAGACCTTAAGGAATTAACCGGTAGCTGAGCCCGAGGGAACAACCTTGCTCAGCTACAGCAACATTGTATTATAGTTAGCGCACCAACCTAACGTGTCACCATTGAATAAACGACTCTTTGAACTGGCCTGACGTATCACCTGTATTCACCACGTATGGTGTCGCTACACTGGTGACCCCCGACTGTCCGAATTGAAATTTGGACTCTCCTGAAGCACGCAGCCTCGGGAGACCTGATGTCTGCAGCCGGCTGCCCAGCCCTGCAGAACAACCCGGCCCTGCAGTGAGGTATGCCGTCTCTTCCCCACCAGCTGCTGCTCACCGGAGCTGAGAAGCCGCCGCTGCTGCCGCTCTCCCGCTCCCGGCAACTAGGCAGGCCGCCTTGTGTGACGGCCGCCGAGCTCCCCCGCATGACCTGCCCGGAGCCGACCACCGGAGTGGAGAGGTGTTACCAGCGCCGCTCCTCCATCAGCTGCTGCAGGAGCTGCCGCTGCAACCTCAACCTTCTTAATACTCCAGTCTAACAACATAGCTCATCCTGAATTTACAATCTTTCATGTCCTACTTATTGGCGAAAACAAATTAGGATTCATTTAAGACCTCACCCCCACATACCCTGGTTCCAAACATGGATTACTGCATTGTTCCCTAAGTCCATTGTGCATTTAGTCCATAGTAACCCTTTTGCTCTGAATATACTTATAGAATGACTCAAGATTTGCCTTAATCTGATCTTTTAAACATTTTTAATTATATTTAGCTACATTTCAAAGCCTCTTTTTGACCTTTTCTTTCTTGAGTACTCTTCCACACCCTCAATATATTTCTCAAACAATTGTAGCTTTAATTTCAGACAGTGCGTAGATTTAACATCCTACTTGACCCTGCCCTAAGTTTTCTGCATCATATTCTCTCCATCACAAAACTTTCACATCAGTTTGAGTAAGCAAACAGCAGGAGGATAATGGGTTATGCAGCATCTGTAGAGGGAGTGGGTAGATGTTTCAATTCACGACCCTTCTTCAGACTGATGGAGTGGGGGAGGGGGAGCGAAAAAGCTGGAAAAGAGAGGTGAGGGTGGGGCAAAGCCTGGCTAGTGATCAGTAGAATCAGATGAGGGGGATGATTGGCAGATGCATGGAGTAAGTGGCTAAGGTGTGAAAAGGAGACAAAATGATGTCAGATAAGGAAAGAAGAGGTATGACTTGTAAAGCCGGAGGAAGGGACATGAGTGGAATTGTACAGGAGGGGGAGAGGGAATCAAATGAAAATATAGGACTCCAGTATGGGAGATGAGCAAACTGAGAAGAGGAAAGGAGCTGGTGATAGACTGATTGGAGAAAGTGGGAGAAGCATGTCTGTATTTGTACAGGATGGGGTTAGGAGCAGGGGAAAGATAGGGAGGATTGGGGGTATTGCTTCAAATTGGATAATTCAACGTTCATGCCTTTGGATTGTAAGCTACCCAAGTGGAATATGGGGTGCTGTTCCTCCAGTTTGCATGAGGTGTGACTCAGGCAATGGAGAAGGCCAAGGACAGAAATGTCAGTATAAGAATGGGAAGGGGTTAAAATGGTCAGCAACCGAGGGATCCAGCAAGCTTTGGAGAAATGGATGCCTGGTCTATGTTTCATCTTACCAGTGTAACCCAGGCCACATTGGATGCACCAAATGCAATAGACGAGGTTGGAAGAGGTGCATGTGAACCTATGCCTTACCTGGAAGGGCTGCTGCGGACCCACGATGGAAGTGAGAGTGGAGCTGTAGGGGGAGGTATTTCATATCCTGATAATGCAGGGGAAAGTGCCTGGGGAAGGGCCAGATTGGGTGTGAAGGGATGAGCAACCAAAAAGTTGCAGAGAGAGTTGTCTCCGTAGAAGCAGAAAATGGTGTGGTTGGGTAGATGTGCCTCATGATGGGAGCACGTTGAAGGTGACGGAAATCAGCAGAGGCTGACTGGATGAAGGGTGTGGATATAGGGAATTCTAGCATCTGAGGCGAAGGGGAGTGACAGCAGAACTGCGGGACTACAGGGGAGACACTGGTAAGGGCTCCATCCAAAACAGCGGGGGGAGGGACTGTGTTTACGTAAGAAATGTGATATCTCAAATGAACCAGCATGAAAAGCCTCATCTTGGGAACAGAGTAATTGAGAGTAGAGGAGGGTGTCTTTGCAAGGGTGGGAGGCGGTGTGGTCAAAGTAGCTGTGGGAGTCAGTGGGTTTGTATTAGACATTAGTTGATAGTCTCTCTCCTGTGATGGAGACAGAGGGATGAAGAAAGGGAGAGACTTGTCAGAGGTGGTTCAAGTGAATTTAAGGAAAAAGTGGAAGTTAGTCGTACAGTCGATGGAATCAATGAGTTTTGCACAGGCCCCGCTGTAGTTATTGGCGTAACGGAAAAAGGGTTGGGGAATGGTGCCAATATATGCTTGGAACAAGAAGTGTTCAATAGAACTATCAGAAATACAGGTCTACTGTAGCTGGGGCACATGCGAGAACCCTTTGCCACACCTTTGACTTGAAGAAAGTGAGAAACGCAGCCACTTCTGCCCTGGTTTATATGTACATTCACTCATTGCACTCATACCTTTGTTATATCCAGGATAACTTTTAGTACTGTTCATCTTATACATTTTTATAGTCTTCATCTTATACATTTTATCTTTCCCACTCCATAAATGCAAACTCCGTTGAAACAATGCTAGCAATGTCCTCTAAATATCCAGTATATATCTTCCTTTCATTTTGTTATCCATCACTTTCATTTTGGACATCTGAATCCCATCCATCAGCCCTACTCTTGCTTGAACATTTGTTCATTTTTTATTTAGATTTTAAAATCTTTGTTCTTCAAATCCTTCCATGACATAGACATTCCTCATCTTAACAACCTCCAGCCCTATGGGAAATTTGAATTTCTCTTGTCTTTAGCTTTTCTGTTTCACTATTTTTTCTGTGCCTTAAGTTATTTATGATTTCACAGTAGATATTCCGTTACTAAAAATCTCCTCTTTTCCTATCTCTTTTATCCATTAAACATGTTCTTTAAAACATACATCTTTGGTCAAGTTTTGGGTCCTGATATTACTTTACTTGTGTCAAGTTTAATGTTTGTACAATCCCCTGATGCAGTTTGGGACATTTTATTACATTCAAGGTGCTATGAGGAGGTGGCGGAATTGTGTAAGGTGTTATATAACATCCAGTTGTTAATATACCACAAATCAATTACAACAAATTCCATTTTGCTTTGTTGAAGTCCCATTTGGACCTTAGCATATTATGCCCAGTTCTGGAACTCTTGTCAGTTTTAAACTGAAACTGAACTCTTGGAGTTTTTAAATATAAGAGGAAACCCATAAAGCTGGCATTTTTTCCAAATGTCAGCCTATCAAAAAAATGTGTTCATCTATTACCTGCCTCACTTTGTTCTGCCCCTCATTCTCCCCCACCCCACCCTTCCAATTAGTCTGAAGAAGGATTCCGACCCAAAATGTAACCTATCCGTGTTCTCCAGGGATGCTTCCTGACCCGCTGAGTTACTCCAGCACTTTGTGGCCTTCCTTGTAAACCAGTATCTGCAGTTCTTTGTTTCTCCATAAGGTTGATATCTACCCTAATACTCCACCGGCTAGAAATGTTTAAGCCAAGCTTCTTTATGGTGGACATATTTGTAACCATGTTTGAAGCATGGAGGAGAGAACTAGTCAACAGATCAAAGGGCAAATGGTTTATGTGAGACTGGAAAGATGGGGCAGAATGAAATTTTGAATACAATCACAATCACAATCACAATCAGTTCTCTTCGTCATAACACAGAGGAAACCTACCTGTGGTACTTCATGGGCAGGGAGCTATTTCTGCAGAACCTTTTAAATCCTTCCCCACATGCAATGCAAAAACCTAATTCTACATGCTTTGCTAATGGATAGTACAGGCCATGCATGAAAGGTGATTTCCAGGGTGCGTGTCCCAGCTCATTCACATATTAGCACATTAGAAGCACAGATGAACCAAAAGGATTTGTTCCATTTGAAGGAATTTCCAGATTTTCCATTGGATTCTATTTTGAACTGAAATTGAATCATATAGCACACAAGAAAATTTCACAGTTTCATCTGGTTTCTACCCAGATAGACTCAAGGGGTTGTATGTGCTTACTTCAGACAACCTACGAGTCATAATCACTGAGCTATACAACGTAGAAACAGGAATCTAGAAAAGCGATATGTAGGAAGGAAGTGCAGATGCTCGTTTAACCCGAAGATAGCCACATAGTACACCAGCTTTTTGTGTCTATCTCTGGAATAGAGATATTGTGGCAGAACAAAGCCTGAGAGATGGATACAGGTGAAGGGGTTCTAGTGGTGTAAGTAGCAAAGGCTAGTGGTGAAAAAGTTACAAAAGGATGTCAGATAAGGAGAGAAGAGGGAGGAGTGGAAAATGTAAAGACGGAAGGGGGGCGGGATAAAAGGGAAATGGGAGACAATGGGAAACTGAGTACGGAGGGGAAAGGAGCAGGGTGACTCGGATGGGAGATGGTGGAAGAAATATGTGCCCACTGGGATGAAGGTTTGCAGTGAAAGAGAGAGAGATAAGGAGGATATTACTTGAAATTAGTAAATTACAACACTTTTGAGTTGCACGTAACATATGAGGTGCTGTCTCTCCAGTTTGTGTGGCCTCACTCTGGCAATGGACTAAAAAGTCAGTATGGGAATTTGAAGGGGAGTTGGAATTATTAGCTACTGAGAGCTTCAGCAGGCATTCGTGTACAGAACGCAAATGTTCAGTGAAATGGTCACCTAATCAAAGCTTAGTTTCGCTGGTGTACAGGACGCCACATTGGGAGCACTGATTGCAGTAGATGAGGTTAGAGGATTTGCATATCCTCAAACAAGAGACTGGCTTCAATTAGGGCGATGTTGGGGTAAATGAGGGGAATGTCTTTACTCAGAGAGTGGTAGCGGTGTGAATGAGCTCCAGTGAAGGTGGCGGAGGTTTCGTTGGTATAATTTAAAAAAAATGGATAGGCATATGGATGAGGAAGGGAATGGAGGTATGGTATGGAGTGGAGCGGTGGGACTAAGGAAAAAAAGTTGTTTGGCACGGACTTGTCGGGCCGAGATGCTGTTCGTGCTGTTTAGTTATATGGTTATATGAGCCCTGTCTCACGGAAGGCTGTGGGGCCTGAATGGATTGTGAGGGAGGAGCTTAGGGAGAGTTGTATGTCTTCAGTGGTTCAGGTGAAATACAGAGGGATATGTTGCGAAGGGATAAGGACCAAGAATGCGAAGGAGTGGCTCCACAGAAACGCAAGGGTGGTCAGGAAGATGTCATTGGTAGTTTATTTAGTTTATTTGTTATGTCAGTGCTCACATTCACACAGGCAAAGGTGGGTGAAGTGTCTTGCCCAAGGACACAACGACAGTATGTACTCCAAGCGGGATTCGAACCGGCCACCTTCCGGTCGCCAGCCGAACACTTAGCCCATTGTGCCATCTGTCATCCCGAACAGATACAGTGTAAAGTTATTGTTGTGGTGGTAGGATCATTTTGAAGGTGGGTGGAAGTATTGGTATGATATGTCAAATTGATATGTCGGATGTGGTAGACATCAGTCGATGGTCTAATTGGGCCTCTGTTGAAAGAGGAGCTCGATTGGCCTGAGGCCTTCCTAGTGGTGAATGAAGGTGTAAAGTGACTGGATGTCCATGGTATAAATAGACAATACACAATAGACAATAGGTGCAGGAGTAGACCATTCAGCCCTTCGAGCCAGCGCCGCCATTCAATGTGATCATGGCTGATCATCCCCAATCAGTACCCCGTTCCTGCCTTCTCCCCATATCCCCTGACTGCTATTTTTAGGAGCTCTATCTAGCTCTCTCTTGAAAGCATCCAGAGAACCAGCCTCCACCGCCCTCTGAGGCAGATAATTCCAGGCTCACCACTCTCTGTGAGAAAAAGTGTTTCCTCGTCTCCGTTCTAAATGGCTTACTCCTTATTATTGAACTGTGGCCCCTGGTTCTGGACTCCCCCAAAATCGGGAACATGTTTCCTGCCTCTAGCATGTCCAAACCCTTAACAATCTTATATGTTTCATAAATGAAGGTAGATGGGAGATCAGGACCACACTCTACTGATGGGAGGGCAGTTCAGTTGCCTGATAACAGCTGTGAAGAAACTGTTCCTGAATCTGGAGGTATGCTTTTTCAAAAATCTGTACCTCTTGCCTGATGGGAGAGGGGAGAGTGGCGAAGAAGGGGCGAGGCTGGTCCTTTATTATGCGGGTGGCCTTGCCGAGACACTGTGAAGTGTTGATGGAGTCAACGGGCGAGAGGTTGATTTGCGTGATGGTCTGGCCTATGTCCACAACTCACTGGAATTTCTTGCAGTCTTAGATGGAGCTGTTCTCAAACCATGCTGTGCTGCATCCTGATAAGATGCTTTCCATGGCACATCTGCAGAAGCAGACAAGGAAGAAAAGAGCTCCGTACAGCCAGTACCCATAGTCAGGATCGAACCTGGGTCTCTGGCGCTGTAAGGTAGTAATTCTAGCACTGCACCACTGCATCACTGTCTTCTCATTCTTCCAACCAAAATATGAACATAGACCACAGAACAGTATAATGCAGGATCAGGCATTTTGGCCCATAATGTCTGTGTCAAACAGGACATCAAGACAAACTAATCTCATCTGCTTCTACATGAACCAATCACTCCATTCACCGCATATCCATGCGTCCATCTAAAATGCTCCTGGTCTAAAACACCACTATCGTCTTTGCCTCAACCACTTTCCAGTTTCTGTTCCAGGCACCCACCAACTCAGTGTAAAAAACATTGCCTTGTACATCTGACTATTCTATCAATGGCTTTCATCATTTTATATACTTCTATCTGGTCTCGCAATGGCCACCTCGCCAACAGTCTGTCTGTCCCTTCCTTCCTTGTGTTTAAATAGTATGTTAAATGTATGTTTTTACTGTTCTTTAACTTGTTTTATGTGGGGGGTGGGGGGTGGGGGGTGAGGGGTGGGGGGTGGGGGAGAGGGTTGAGGGAAACTTTTTCTAATCTCTTACCTCGACGGAGTTGCGATTTTTTTCCGTATAGTACCTCCGTCCACACTGCGGCCTAACATCGAGGAGTTGGCGGCCTTTGCTGGAAACCGACTTTGGGAGCTCCACTGCGGGGAGCCTACGGGACTTCAACATCGCGGAGCCCGCGATCCCTTTGCCAGGGGCCGACTTCGGAGCTCCAAATGTGGGTGCTTGCGGACTTAACATCACGGAGCTCGCAGTCTCTGGTTGGAGACCGACTTCGGGAACTCCAAGCCGCTGGAGCTTCGACCGTCCCGATGCGGGAGCTTCGATCGCCCCAACAGATGGTTCGACTGCCCCGACCACAGGAGAATAAAGAGGAAGCAGAGTGGACTTATTTGTCTTCTATCACAGTGAGGAATGTGGGGAATGTTTATTTTGATTTTTATGTAGTTGTGTGTCTTGTTGCTTTTTTTCGTATGGCTGTATGGTAAATCACATATCACTGTACCTTAATTGGTACATGTGACAATAAAACACCTTTGAAACCTTTGGTCTCTCCTCAAACTCCAGTAGTCCAGAGTAAAAAAATCCAAGTTCGTCCAACCTCTTCTTGTAGCTAATACCTCCTAATTCAGGCAGCATCCTTTGGTAAACCTGGTTTGCAACCTCTCCAAAGCTTCCGCTTCCTTCCTGTATTGGGGTGACAGGAACTGCATGCAACACTCCATATTGGCCTAACCAAAGTCTTACAGAGCTGGTGTTTAAGAAGGAACTGCAGATGCTGGAAAATCAAAAGTAGACAAAAGTGCTGGAGAAACTCAGCGGGTGAGGCAGCATCAATGGAGTGAAGGAAATAGGCAACTAGCAGTCTTAAGAAGGGTTTCGGCCCGAAACGTTGCCTATTTCCTTCGTTCCATAGATGCTGCCGCACCCGCTGAGTTTCTCCAGCACTTTTGTCTACCTTCTTACAGAGCTGGATCATGAGTTTAGTTTTAGTTTTGTTTATATATACAGCATGGAAATAGTCCCTTCGGCCCACTGAGTCCACAACAAGAATCGATCACCAGTGGACACTGGTTCTGGGTTACACTACCTTCTCATCCGCTCCCTACCCACAAGGAAAAGAAGGTGAAGGTGGAGACAGAGGCTAGAGGATGATAAGCAGGGACACACGGCCAGCAGTGCTTGAATCTGAGAAGTAAAGAAGATGATAATGGGAGAGATGAAGGGCAGATGGAATCAGATGGGAACCAGATGGAGATATGGAGTGTAAAACATGTGGGCATTAGAGGGACGGAACCAAAGGGGGAACAGGGGCAAAAATGGGTGGGGGTAGAGCTGAAGGGGGAATATGGGAAAAGGGATTGGAGGTGAATCAGTAGGAGTGCGAGATGGAAATGCAGGAGATAATAATTAGCCTAAATTGAACAATTTAATGTTCATACTATTGGGAGTAGGAACGTGAAGTGACGTTCTTCTAGATTAAAAATAATATGTTTCTGGGTTTTAATTTTTTGGAAACACAGCCATGGCAACTATTTCTGCACTTTTACTTACAGGCTTTTTCCTGATCCTGCTGAATATCACCTCCTACCATCCTACCAATCAACTCATCAATTCCTGCATCATGAACTTATCATCAGTGAGAAAATTAACCAGAACAGCTATTACCTTCTGAAAGGCAATTAAAGAGAGCAATAAAGTCTGGCTGCATTAATGAAATGATAATCCTCTGAAAATACTGTTCTGTGACACACCTGCTGATTTTTCCCACACCTCCCAAGTGACTTCAATGTGAATTGGCATACCTACAAGAGTGTCATTAATCCAAATCTATAACTGAATAGTAACCGGTGGCCTATCAAAGTTATCAGAATGTTTGTTGATGGGAAAACCTTACAATTGTATAATTGTCTCACCAGCATGCGATCCAAATCTTACAGTTCTCTTATCTCGTCTTAACTTCCCATGATCCAAACTTGAAGGGATCTTTGTGCCTGTTGAGTGGTTTGCCATTTACGATTCCTGCACCTGCACCAACTTTTCGATTGATTGTGTGGATAAATCATTTAAAAGATTAGGCATGATAAAAGATTCCACCCTTCTGTGAGAAATGCAGTTATTCTCTTCAATATTCACACACGTACTAAATCATATGAAGATAACAGTGGCAGTGGGAGTAGGCCACTTGGTCTCTCAAAGTTGTTCTATGATCAGCAATGTCTTGACTGACCTTCCACCACAAATTTCCCAGTGTTATCCCCATCCTTTGTTTCCCTGAATATAAAAAAATAAAAGAATATCCCAAAAATTGGTTTATTTTTCCAACATAATCAAGTTCAAGTGAGTTTATTGTCATGTGTCCCTGATAGGACAATGAAATTCTTGCTTTGCTTAGCACACAGAACATAGTAGGCATTTACTACAAAACAGATCAGTGTGTCCATATACAATAATATAAATATATACACACATAAACAAATAAACTGATAAAGTGCAAATAGCAGATAATGGTGGGCGGCGCGACTCACGTTGCAGCGGCCTCTGCAGTCCGTCTGTCTTTTTGTTATTTTTTGTCCCGTTTTAATGTAGTTTTTATTTTTTTTTGAGGGGGTATGTGTGTGTGTGTGTGTGTGTGTGTGTGGGCGGGGGGGGCGGGGGGTGGGGGGGAAACTTTAAAAAATTTTCCCCTGCACGGAGAACCCGACCTTTTCCCTGTCAGGTCTCCGTTGTCATTGGGGCTGCACCGTGGAGCGGCCTCCAGCAGGAGCGACCTGGGGCTCCAGTCGCGGGGCTGCGGAGCTACTCACCATCGCGGAGCTGGCCGAGTTGGAGCGGGTGGAGCTGTGGTGGCGCGCTACTGCGACCCGACCCCCGGAGATTCGGAGGCTCCAACCGCAGGTCCGGTGGACAGTGACACCGGGAGCCCGCGGGTCCCTGCTGGGAGACCGCTTTTCGGGGCTTCCGCAACGGCGACTTCTCCCGCCCGAGTCGCGGGGTCGAGGAGTACCTGGAGCGGGGCCTTACATCACCGCCCGGCGTGGCTTCAACGGCTGCGGGACTTTGCTAGCGCCCGCCGGAGGCTCCAACAACAAGACCCGGAGCGCGGCCTTGCATCACCCGGCGCGGCGTTAATGGCCGCGGGACAATTGCCATCGCCCGCCGGGGACTTTGACTCTGATATCGGGAGGGGAATGGGGAGTGCAGGGGAGAGATAAGTCTTTTTGCCTTCCATCACAGCGAGGAGGAGATGCGCTGTGATGGATGTCTGTGTAAATTGTGTTGTGTCTTGGGTCTTTTTTTCTTGTGTGTATGACTGCAGAAACAACATTTCATTTGAGCCTCTATGAGGTTCAAATGACAAATAAATTGTATTGTGTATTGTGTATATTATGTAATGGGCCCAAAAATTTCCAAAAAATCAGAGTTTTGTCCGAGCCAGGTTTAATAGCCTGATGGCTGTGGGGAAGTAGCTATTCCTGAACCTGGTTGTTGCAGTCTTCAGGCTCCTGTACCTTCTACCTGAAGGTAGCAGGGAGATGAGTGTGTGGCCAGGATGGTGTGGGTCTTTGATGATACTGCCAGCCTTTTTGAGGCAGCGACTGCGATAAATCCCCTCGATGGAAGGAAGGTCAGGGCCGATGACGGACTGGGCAGTGTTTATTACTTTTTGTAGTCTTTTCCTCTCCAGGGCGCTCAAGTTGCCGAACCAAGCCACAATGCAACCAGTCAGCATGCTCTCTACTGTGCACCTGTAGAAGTTAGAGAGAGTCCTCCTTGACAAACCGACTCTCCATAATCTTCTCAGGAAGTAGAGGCGCTGATGAGCTTTCTTGATAATTGCATTAGTGTTCTCGGACCAGGAAAAATCTTCAGAGATATGCACGCCCAGGAATTTGAAGCTCTTGACCCTTTCAACCATCGACCCATTGATATAAACGGGACTGTGGGTTCCCATCCTACTCCTTCCAAAGTCCACTATCAGTTCCTTGGTTTTGCTGGTGTTGAGGGCCAGGTTATTGTGCTTGCACCATATGGACAGTTGCTCGATCTCTCTTCTGTACTCTGACTCATCCCCATCAGTGATGCGTCCCACAACAGTGATGCCGTCAGCGAACTTGATGATGGAGTTCGCACTGTGACCGGCTACGCAGTCATGAGTATAGAATGAGTACAGCAGGGGGCTGAGCACGCAGCCTTGAGGTGAATTGATTGATTCCCTGGGAGGAGAAATCCAAAGATTCACTACATTTAAGTTCACGTTCACAAGTTCTAGGAGCAGAATAAGGCCTTTTGGCCTACTTCAATCCTGAATGGCCTACTTCTTAATTTGAAACTGTGACCTCGTTCTTCTGAACTCCTTAATCAAAAGAAACATTCTCAACTCTTCGAGTATTTTACATGTTACAGTGAGATCATTTCTCATTCAGGTATTGGTATTGGACTACTATTGTCGCCTGTACCACAATTCAGTGTGTATCTTATTTTGCTCACTCTCCAGGTAGATCATATCATACAAAAGCACAGCAGGTAGTCCAAAAGAGAAAATTAACACAGTGCAGAATAGTGTTAAAGTGTATTCTAGCCCACGTAGGTTCTGAGGACATGGCCAGGGATTCCAATATGATCAGTCACTTTCCACGGTTCACTCTCAGGAAAAGTGGTCAGATATCTCGTGCGTGGGTAGACGTGCATCCGAGGTTATTGGAGCGAGTGACGTCCTTTCACTAATGTCTTTCAAAACAAGCATCAAAAGCATTAAGCTCATTGGGAAAATACGTCTTATTACCAGCGATACTGTCCAACTTCACATTACCTGTTATAGCAGGTAAGCCTTGTCAGAATCGGTAGGTGACCCGAAACGTCACCTGTTCCTCTTCCCCAGAGATGCTGCCTGACCAGCTGAATTACTCCAGCTTTTTGTGTCTATTTTTGGTTTAAACCAGCATCTGCAGTTCCTTCCTACACATTTAACATACAAACAATTATACAATTATACAATTTATTTATTGTCATTTGAACCTCAAGTATGAAGTTCAAACAAAATTTGGTTTCTGCAGTCATACAACAAGAAAAGAACCAAGACACACAACCAACACAGTTTACACAAACATCCATCACAGTGAATCTCTTCCTCACTGTGATGGAAGGCAAAGTCTTGTCTCTCCCCTGTGTTCCATTCTTCTCCCGATGTTAAAGCTCCCGGCGGGCGATGGCAAGTCCTGCAGCTATTAAGGCTGGGCCGGGCGATGAAAGGCCCCGCTCCGGGTCTTAATGTTAATGTTGGAGCCTGCATGTCTTTGAAATGTGGCTGGAAACCGGAGCACCCAGAGAAATCCCATGCAGTCACAGGGAGAATGTCCAAACTCCATACAGACAGACCCATAGTCAGGATCAAACCTGGGACTGGCGTTGCAAGGCAGCAACTCTACCGCTGCACCACTGTGCCTTTCTCCGTGAAGCACTTCATTTCTTTTTGTTTGTTTATTATATTATCTATTGAGTACCATGTTTACAACCTGTTGCGCTGCTCTTACTAGTATTTCATAGTTCCATTTGCAGACATATAACAATAAAATACTTGACTCTTAACTCTCTCTCACTCTCACTCTCTCTCTCTCTCTCGGACATTGTCATTGGTGTCATAAGTTCATAAGTGATAGAAGCAGAATGAGACCATTCAGCTCATCAAGTCTACCCCGCCATCCAATAATGGCTGATCTATCTTTCCCTCATAACCCCATTCTCCTGGCTTCTCTCCATAACCCCTGACACCCATACTAATTAAGAATCTGTTTATCTCTGACTTGAAAAGTATCCTTCTATGGCAATGAATTCCACAGTCACCACTCCCTGACTAAAGAAATTCCTCCTCATCTCCTTCCTAAAGAAATTCCTTTCATTATGATGCTATGACCTCTGGTCCTAGACTCTCCCTATAGAGGAAACATCCTCTCCACATCCACTCTATCCAAACCTTTCACTATTCAGTAAGTTTCAATGAGGTTCCCCTCATACTTCTAAACTCCAGTGAGTAGAGGCCCAGTGCTATCAAACACTCATCATATGTGAACTCACTCATTCCTGGGATCATTCTCATAAACATCCTCTGGACCTTCTCCAGCGCCAGCACATCCTTCCTCAGATACGGTGCCCAAAATTGTTCACAATACTTCAAATGCGGCCTGACCAGTGCCTTATAAAGCCTCAGCATACATCCCTGTTTTTGTATTCTAGTCCTCTCAAAATGCTAGCATTGCTTTTGCCTTCCTTACTACCCATTCAACTTGCAAATTACCTTTTTTGGAGTCCTGTGTCAACACTCCCAAGTTCCTTTGCACCTCCGATTTCTGAATTCTCTTTCCATTTAGTAAATGGTCTATGCCTTTATTCCTACTACCGAAATGCATGACTCCACACTTTGCTATGCTATATTCACGTCCTTCTGCAGAGTCCCTGCTTTCTCTACATTACCTGCCCCTCCACCTATCATCGTATCATCTGCAACTTTGGCCACAGAGCCGTCAATACCCTCATCATCCAAATCATTAATATACAACGTGACGAGTAGTGGTAGAGATTGACAGATTCTTGATTAGTAAAGGGCCGGTCCCACCAGCATGCGACTCCATGCGGTAAGCGCGACCTAACGTGGTCGCTTGAGCTGTACGGCCTCGCGGGGCCGGTCCCACTTTGATTGCCGGAGCCGTATGGAGTTGTGCGGATCTGGTCCCGACATCGCGCGGGGCTCCGAAAAACTGACCGTGTTCAAAAATTCCGCGTGGCAACCGCCTGCCGGCCCACAGCTGCCTCGACGCCGTACGCACCGCCTTGACGGGCATGCGCAGCGTCTCAATGCCGTACGCACGTCTTGACGCCATACGTCACGTGCGAACTTCCCGCGGACTTCGCTCGAACTTCACATCACTCACTCGACCTCCCCACGGCCCCCGCTTCCGGTTTGGTCGCGCTTGCAGCTCGTGGGACAGGCCCTTTAGGGTGTCAGAGGTTATGGGTGAAGGTAGGAGAATGGGGTTGAGAGGGAAAGATAGATCAGCCATGATTGAATGGCAGAGTAGACTGATGGCCTAATTTTGCTCCTAAAACTGTGAACTTATATTAAACACTTCACCGTGACTGATCCCTGCTAATTTCTACTTCGATATCTGAATCGCTTACGTTTAATGTATCTTTGGAAGGACATCATCAGGACAAAAATGAATACAACCAAACATATATTAAAAAATGGATTTCTCTAGACTCTTTCGCTATCTCAGGACCTGGCCAAGCGAATCATCGATGGCGGTATTTTCTGAAGAAGGGTCTCGACCCGAAACGTCACCCATTCCTTCTCTCCAGAGATGCTGCCTGTCCCGCTGAGTTACTGCAGTTTTTTGTCTCTATCTTCGGTATTTTTGAACTATAGTTATTGCTATAATGTAGGAAATTCGTGGTGATTGGAACAACCTTATTTACATTTTGGACGTGGTCGTGAATGCGGTGTTTTGGTTTGCTCCCTCTGTGAATCGATGTACATTGCGTGTACCTGATACCGCATGAACTTCGAGGTGCGTTTAAAATAAAAGTTACGGTATTTACTGGAGTTTAGAAGGATGAGAGGGAATCTTATAGAAACATATAAAATTATAAAAGGACTGGACAAGCTAGATGCAGGAAAATGTTCCCAATGTTGGGCGAGTCCAGAAGCAGGGGCCACAGTCTTAGAATAAAGGGGAGGTCATTTAAGACTGAGGTGAGAAAAACTTTTTCACCCAGAGAGTTGTGAATTTGTGGAATTCCCTGCCACAGAGGGCAGTGGAGGCCAAGTCACTGGATGGATTTAAGAGAGAGTTAGATATAGCTCTAGGGGCTAGTGGAGTCAAGGGATATGGGGAGAAGGCAGGCACGGGTTATTGATAGGGGACGATCAGCCATGAACACAATGAATGGCGGTGCTGGCTCGAAGGGCCGAATGTACTCCTCCCGCAACTATTTTCTATGTTAATATACGTGTCTCTGACAATGACTCTCTAAACACGCCCAGTGGGGCGGCGTTGGCACCTTTGCTCTTTCCACTGTCCGCTAGGCGTGTAGTGTAACCCGGTGTGGGGCTGTGGTGGAGAGTGTTCTTTTCCTACAAGCAACTTTCTCCTTTTGTGATGTTACATTCTTTTTTTTCCTTTTTCTCTGGAACACTCCTTTATTTTCTTCATGCCCTCACAATGACAGCAACAAGTACACTCCAGACCTGTTGCAATCCTGTTGCCGCCGTTTGCTTTCAACAAACCTAACGCGACGCGCTTGCTCAGCTGACCTGTGCCAACGGGAGTATATGACCTCCAGTTAATTGCTGGTAATTCCCACCTATTTAACGCTACCCAGGGTACATATATTTTACAACAAACATTTGTAACCTACTGACCCAAATGAACTGTAAAGTTTTCATAGCAGTGCAGAGATAGCAGGAGTGAGATCATCAATCACAGTGGCCACAGCTCTGATCAATATTGTGTCGGTGATAACCGGCTGATGGTAAACAGTCAATGAGGCTGTTCACGCAGTAATGGGTGTAGAATGGGTATGCATTTCATTAACAAAGAAGGGCGTTCTTCGTCTTTCAAACGGAACTAGTTCCCAACCCGAAACATCTTTGTACAAAATGAGATATCCTCCCTTTCCCATTAAAATGTTGATGTAACATATGTAGAGATTTAACAAGAGGGAATCTAACAGCAAAGCCGACAATCCGGGCAGATGGTCAGAAATGAAAAGCCGAGTCAGATCCGACTGAAAAAAGCGGAGCATTCTTCGGATTACTGGTTAACCCTTTATCGCCGTCCCTGGTTATTCAGTCGCCAGGATGGTTAATGGCTTCGAACCCCGTTCTTATTTAACAAAGTAGTTTAGTTACAGCTGAATACAATCTTTGCAATTGTCGAATTTGGCCAACTTTTATTTTCGGGTTTGAACGAACTGAAGTATTTTAAATTGGGGATTATTTAAAAGTGAGCATTTTACTTACAGTGAATTGTGGAATTATTGGTAAGTATCAGCGGGTTTTTTTAAATATACACTCTTGAACAGTAATACCAAGGCCTGTGTTATTTCTGCGTCCGAACTTTCTCTGCTGTATCAGAGGAACTCGCGTTTGTTTCCTGAAATTGCTACCTTTTTTATTAATATGGAATAATCACAAAAGAAACAGTGCATCACAAAATTAATTAGGTAGTCTTCCGACACATTGTGGCAGTGATGTTTCAGACTGGAGCCCCTATCTGGCCTAACGGTAGGTGGAAATGACACAAAATGCTGGAGAAATTCAAGGGGTCAGACAGTATCGATGGAGAACCTGGATAGGTGACGGTAGACAAAAATGCTGGAGAAATTCAGCGGGTGAGCGAAGGAAATAGGCAACGTTTCGGGTCGAAACCGTTCTTCAGACCTTACGTGTCTGAACCCTTCTTCGGACCAACAGTAAGCGGACCTTACTGAATAGAATACAAACTTTCAAAAAGGAATAACTGCACGAATTCATTAATCACATCGGGCGATTATCATCACCAGGAATTTGCAGTGAGCTTTTTTCCCCCTTTATATTTCAATTAATTTCTCCGAACTTTCATTGCTGTTCCACTACATGTCCTACTCAAGAGTCAGGAGTGTGAAATTGTCGCATGTACAGACAACGGGACATTTTCACTTGATCCTAGATTGGCTTCTCCTCTATCTCGTTCACCGTAACTAAGTTTTACATTTTTATGTTTAAGAAGGAACTGCAGATGCGGGAAAATGGAAGGTAGACAAAAATGCTGGAGAAACTCAGCGGGTGCAGCAGCATCTATGGAGCGAAGGAAATAGGCGACGTTTCGGGTCGAAACTCTTCTTCAGACCAAAGATCCTATCGCAGGAGTGGACTATCTTGCTCGCTATAGGATCTTTGCTTCAGACTGATGTGAGTTTGGGGTTGGGGGGGAGAAGGAAGAAAGGAAGAGGTGGAGCCAGTGGGCTGAGGGAGAGCTGACAAGGGGATGAGAAAGTAAGGACTACCTGAAATTAGAGAAGTCAATGTTAATGCCGCTGGGGTGCAGACTGCCCAAGCGGTATATGAGGAGCTGCTCCTCCAATTTACGGTGGTCCTCACTGTAGCCATGGAGGAGGCCCAGGACAGAGAGGTCGGATTCGGAATGAGAGGGGGAGTTGAAGTGCTGAGCCACCGGGAGATCAGGTTGTTCGGCGAAACGATCGCCAAGCCTGCGCTTGGTCTCACCGATGTAGAAGAGTCAGGAGTGTTGTCTACCTTGACATTTTTATGTCTTTATTAACCTGATCTCATTGTTGGCACATGTAACTTTCATATCAAGGGAGTTCAGCGTTTATGTCCATCCCAACTTCCGTTGCCTGATGTTTCTGCTTTTCACACTTGCTACGCGTTCCCTTCTCGCCTCGTAGCTGAACATCCCGGATTTCCAATCTCTACGCTCACCGTTACCCCTTCATTGATTTGTAAACTGCTCACCTCGTTTCTTTAAGTCCACTTTGCATTCCGCGCTGGGGAGGTGGGTGGGTGGTACTGGGGTATTGGCGGGGTATAGTGTTGAAACAGCTGAGAATTATTCGAGAAGTGTTTACAACGTGGGAACGGGCCCCTCGGCCCACCGCGCCCAGGCAGGGTATCCATCACTTCTATTGTCATCATCGTCTCGCACAATAGCGGCAATTTACAGGAGTACAACTTTGCACGTCTTTTGAAAGTGAGAGTCGAACCAAAGGAAGGGTGCAGGCGGGAGGAACCTACTCACCCCGCACATACAGCAGTGTGTGGATTGAACCCGGGTCTCTGGAGCTGTAGAGGCAACAACTCTACCGCTGCACCACTACAGTATCCCACCGCATACGGGGAGGAAACCAACAGAATTGGCATTAGCAAGGACAATGAAACGGCTAAAATTCAGCAGGTTTGCGTAGAAGAATGGCAACGTTGGTTGAAAGTTTTAGCGCGAGAAGCTTTGGCAACAAACAAACATGCGGAGTGCTGGAGTAACTCGGCAGGTCAGGCAGTATCTCTGGAGAACACGGATAGACCATATTTCAGGGCGGGACACTTCAGACTGATTGTAGTAGAGAGAAAAAGCTGGAAGAGAGGTAGAGGTGGTCCCACCTCCCTTCCTGCTTTTTACCCTCAAAGTCTGAGAGATGCCACATTGGCTGCAGAATTACTCCAACACTTTGTGTCGTTTTTGGTAAACCAGCATCAGCTGTTCCTTGTGCCACCTTTGGCAAATGTAGAGGCTAGAAGGGGGGTAAGAGGGTGAAGGGTTAGGAGGAGAAAGCACCACCAGTCCATGGGGAGATTTGTCAAATCTTGCAATATAGGGTGTTGAGAAAGAAAACTATGAATGATGTAATGTAAAGATTATGAACCATTATAATTTATAAGCAGAGTATGACCAGTGGGATACTCAGCTGGTCATAGTGTCATACAGCATGGAAACAGGCCCTTCAGCCCAACTTGCCTACCACGAAAATGTGCCCCATCTACACTAGTCACGCCTACCTGCGTTTAGCTCATATTCCTTTAAACCTACCCTATTGATGTACATGTCCAAATGTCTTTTAAATGTTGAGATGGCGTCTGCCTCAACCACCACTTCTGGCAGCTTGTCCATATAACCTGTGAAAAGGTTATCCCTCAGATTCCTATTAAATCTTTCCCCTCTCACCTTAAACCTATGTCCTCTGGTTCTTGATTTCTCTACCCTGGGTAAAGAATGCATGTATCCTATCTGTTCCCCTCATTAATGTATAGCCCTCTATAAGATCACTCCTTATTCTCCTGCTCGCCAGGGAATAAAGTCCTAGCCTCCTCAACCTCTTCCTATCGCTGAGGCCCTTCTCTGCACCCTTTCCAACTGAACACCATTTCCCCTATAACAGGGTGGCCAAAACTGAACACAATACCCCAAATGTGGCCTCACAAATGTCTTGTGCAAGTGTGGCATTACATTCCAACTTCTCTACTCAGTACTCCGACTGATGAAGGCCAATGTGCCAAAAACCTTCTTGACCGCCCTATTTTCATGTGATGCCATGTTCAAGGAACTATGCAACGATGCCCAACTGATCAAGATCCTGCTGCTATTTTTAATAACCCTCTTCACTCTATATGGTGCTCCCCACTTTTGTGTCAACTGCAAACTTACAAATCAGGCCTTGCTTATTCTCATCCAAATCATTGATATAAACCACAATAGGCCCAGCACTGATCCCTAAAGGACATCACTAGTCACAGGCCCCCAGACTGAAAAACAACCTTCCACCATCACCCTTTGCTTCCATTCATGAAGAAAATTATCTATCTAGTCGGCTAGGTCTCGCTGCATCCCATACAATACAATATTTATTCATTGTCATTTGAACCTCAAATGAGGCCCAAATGAAACTCTGTTTCTACAGCCATACAAACAGAACAATTTCTACAAGACAAACAAACAATTCAATTGACACAAACATCCATCACAGCGAATCTCCTCCTCACTGTGATGGAAGGCAAAGTCTTTTCTCTCCCCTGTGTTCCATTTTTCTACCGATGTTGAAGCCCCAGGCGGGCGATGGTAAGTCCCACGGCTGTTAAGGCTGCGCCGGGCGATGTACGGCCCCGCCCCAGGTCTTAATGTCTCAATGTGGGAACCCCCGGCGGGTGTTGGCAGGTCCCGCGACCGTTAAAGCCGTGCCGGGCGATGTAAGGCTCCGCTCCGGGTCGTCCCAACCCCGCGACACGGGCTAGAGAAGTTGCGTTGCGGGAGCTCTGAAACGCGGTCTCCCACCAGAGACCCACGAGCTCCCGATGTCACCGTCCGCCGGGCCTGTGGCTGGAGCCTCCGAGCTCCGAGCAGCAGCGAGCCACCACCGCTCCCCACGCCCCGAGGCCGGCCAGCCCCACGATAGTGAGTAGTCTGCAGGCTCCGCGACTGGAGCCCCCAGGTCGTTCCGGTTGGAGGCCGCTCCACGGTGCTAGGTCATATCGACAACGGAGATCCGACAGGAAAAAGGTCGGGTCTCCCGTGCAG
Organism: Amblyraja radiata; assembly: GCF_010909765.2. Taxonomy (NCBI): domain Eukaryota; kingdom Metazoa; phylum Chordata; class Chondrichthyes; order Rajiformes; family Rajidae; genus Amblyraja; species Amblyraja radiata. The sequence goes on along the minus strand of NC_045957.1, from coordinate 129,591,880 downwards.
GGAAAAGATTTTAAAAGTCCCCGCCCCCCACATATACACAGCCAAAAACAGTAATAAAAGAACACAACAACTACATTTAACTGGACAAAAAAAGACAGACAGATATGCTGCAGGGGCCGCTGCAACAGTGTCGCACCGCCACCCAGTTCTGACAGTTTTTGCAACCCATGCAACCTAAAGGGAATATGATCTGAGTGATGGAAGGATAGAGGACTGGCAACTGATAAGTTGATGAAAAAGAGGAAATAGTACAGAAGTCCAGAAGATTTGAAGAGGCAGATTTTGTCTAAACAGAACCTCTGTTTCAAGAGATCACTTTACTGCATGTAATAAATAAGAACTGCTGATGCTGGTCTAAACAGTGGGTCAGACAACATCTCTGGAGAAAACTTCACCTATCTTTTTTCTCGAGAGATGCTGCCTGACCCGCTGAGTTACTCCAGCATTTTGTGTCCAACACTTTGCAGTATATCTATACACTATATCTTGTGCCCCTCTCCCTTGGGTATCACAAAATACTGTGTAAACATGTGAAGGACACCAGTGGCTCCTGAAGGAATGAATGTACGCAAGTGTTCTGTACATATAGTAGGCGTAGACCGGGTAATCTCAGCAGGAGCAGATGGTGAAGATGTTCTGCCCCCAATGTGTTTGCTTGTTTGTGCTGTCATTTCAGAGACATGGTGTAGGTTACTTTCTAAACCAAACAGGACTGTGCGGAGATAGAGTATCACATATCATAGGGGTGAAATTAAATGCATTCCAAATTTTATTGAGAAGGACCTCTTGTGGCCAGGAGAAGTTGATTTTCTATCTCCCCTAAATGTTATTTCCCTCTGCTGCGTGAAGGACTCCTGATCCCTCTCCTTCATAAATCTTATAAAAGACATAACCACCAGCTTCAACACAATGGGCTCTGCTGGGTATATCATGAAGAATTCCTCAAGGTCATTCCGGGGCTATGAATATTACCTTGCTCTGTCGCACATGTAGTACAATGGCCAATCGTCCAGAGGAATGTGTCCCTCAGCTGCTCCTCTGACAGTTTGCATAGGGTAACAGGGTGAATGCAGTTCATGAATCTCCATGCATGAATGCATTGTGGCAACTTCCAGGAACTCTGTCATTCTGAATCGGGTAAATCTGGTGGTGGGATTTCTATATATGTTGTCATCTTCTGTTCAGAAAGCTTCTGGGGATAAGCATACAAGAATACATATATATACTATCTACTGTGACAAAACTTCTGAAACTTCCTGCCTTATTCATCAGCTGAGATGTTTTTTTCTTACAGTAGCAATTATGTTGACATTAATTTGAATAGCAATAACTTGCCTATCGTTCTCCCCATTACTGTTCCTGATCAAATATACCATATTATGCCCATCATAAAACTGGGATAAAAATTAGCATTTTAGAGGTCTGAGAGTCATCAGCTATATTGCTGTTACATTCCTATATTTATCTCTATTTTAGATTTCCTATCAACATTTATCATTTTCACTCCTTATTATAGAAACATAGAAAATAGGTGCAGGAATAGGCCATTTGGCCCTTCGAGCCTGTACGAAGGGCCAATATGATCATTCAATATGATCATGGCTGATCATCCAACTCAGTATCCTGTACCTGCCTTCGCTCCATACCCACTGATCCCTTTAGCCACAAGGGCCACATCTAATTCCCTCTTAAATATAGCCAATGAACTGGCCTCAACTACCTTCTGTGGCAGAGAATTCCACAGATTCACCACTCTCTGTGTAAAAAATGATTTTCAACTATATTCTAATCAAATATTTTCTTTGCCCACCTCTTCACCCTCCAACTATAGCTTTTGCTTGACCTGTCCAACTCTTTGCATTAAATGTTGCACCCTTCACCTTTATCTGTGCACTCCGGACAACTTGATTGTATTAATGCATAATCGTATCTTTGACTGGATAGCACAAAAAACAAAAACTTTTCATGGGACCTCGGTACACGTGACAATAATAAACTAAGCAAGATTCCTATCAAAGATGTTTCTGTTTTTCTTTGAGTCCTATTCAACCAGACAGGACTGTTTAACGTGGTACCTTTGCTTTGCAGAGATATCCATCGGCCATTTCAATTAAAATAACATCCTTGCTGGAACTTCATGGCTGTGGCACTCTCTTTGGTTGTGGGTGATCCTCACTGGTAGATTACTGCCCAAGCAATGAAAAGTGAAATCTATCATTTGACATCATACAGTAACAACATGCATTTATTAAGCAGGAAATGTCCAAATCATTTCCTGAAGCAGGAAAATGTCCCAAGTAGCTTAATTGAAACATTTTTGGTCAAAATCAGACAAACCAATTCAGGCAGGTGACAAAAACATGGTCAAAGAGATGGATTTAAGAATGAGGATGGAAAGGTATAGGCATAAAGTGGTTATAAAGAGATTTCTGGAGTGTAAGACACTTGCAACTGAGGATGTCGTCTTAATGGTAGAATTTATTAATTTGGTGACACACAAGTAGAAATATAGTAGAGAGAGGTGTGTTGTTTCCACGGCAAGCAGACCCTGAGGTCCTGCAGGGCATTGATTATAAGGATGAGAATGGAGTTAGAAATGAGGAACTGCAGATGCTGGTTTACTAAAAAAGACACAAGCAGTTGGAGTAGCTCAGCGGGTCATGCAGCATCTCTGGAGAACATGGATAGGTGATGAAGGGTCCTGCCCTGAAACATAAGGCATACAGGTTCTCCAGAGATGCTGCTGACTGGCTAAGTTACTCAGAAACTTTGTGTCGTTTTTGATGAGAATGGAGGTGTTGCTGGAAGGATATCAACATCGGTCAGTGAGTGCAAGGATGGAGAACAATGTTGTAAAAAAATACTTGCTCCCCACTTCATGGAGTTTGGAAATGGGAGGGCAACCAGGAGATCATTGTGTTCATTGAGACCGGTGGTATGTTACAGAGAAAGAGAATGGAAGCCAGAGACGACTGTAAATATAATGGCATCTAGGAATAGACTGGGTGACAACCAAGAATAGTTTGGTGATTACTGGAGAGACAGTTGAAAGACGGCACCCGGGACAGGCTGGGTTAGCACCCCAGTCTGTGTCTTTCGTGAGAAAGTCACCCAACAAAGCTACGGAAAGGCCTAATGAACCACCGTGGCCTAAAAATCCATCAGGCGAGAATGAAATGCTCGGAGAAGGAGAAAGAGGTGCATCGCACAGGCCTTGAACCTGGTGAGACGCAGGATGAGCCCGGCCAGGACTCACCCCACAGAGCCCAGTCCCTCCACGCACTAGAATCTCCCAACCCCTGCAGAGTAGTTATTAAGTTGGCTGATCCGTGGGTGGTTGCTGCTGGGAAGCAAGTCGGGGCCTGATCAACCCCGGCTGGGTCGCCTGGGTGAGGGTGTCTGATGTTGTGAGACCCGAAACCCCTGATGACCCCAGGTCACATCACTGAGGATGTGTCCCAGCTCATCTAGAAGATGGATATTTTTTCACAGAAGTGCAGATTAGAAGTCTGGGGGATTGGGAAGAATTGGTGTGCTACAGAAGTGACAATTCTACCTGATCTATTCCTCCCATGTTCATGAGGCAGCAGAGTTTCAAATTGACTAAAGCCTGAATGCTTGCACCAACAGCATATGGCAGCGGTCAGCATGGAAACGAGTGACAGAGGTGGAAGTAAGTTGACTAGATAATGATGAGAATATGAAGATGGAAACTTGGCCGAGGGTTAAACGTAGCAAACATTCGGGGTCAGACTCAGTGATCAGAGAGTAACATACGAGGGTGTTGGTGACCAGGGAACAGCATTGTAACCATACTGAAAACAAGGTGTTTTAATTGAAAGAAATGTCCACTGTGTAAAATTGAATGTGAGGGAAACTGTTTAGCAAATCTCAGTTATAGAATCATGAAGTCATACAGCGTGGCAACAGGCCCTTCAGCCCAACTTGGCCACATTAACCAACATTTCCCATCTACATTAGTCCCACTATGTTTGGCCATATCCCTCTAAACCTTTCCTATCCATGTACCTGTTAACGTTTATTCAACGTTGCGATCGTAAAATGCTGCAATTAAATCTTTCCCCCCTCACCTTAAATCTATGTCTTCTGATTCTCAATTCCCCCATTCTGGGCAAGAGATGCTGTACCTGATCTATTCCTCTCATTATTTGTACACTTATATAAGATCTCCTCATCCCCTCATCCTCCTGCGCTCCAAGGAGTAGAGTCCAAGCCTGCTCTACCCCTCCCTGTAGCTCAGGCCCTCAAGGCCTGAAGGTTAGGCCCTCGACAGTTCATTTGAAGCCTCCGTGTGGAATCCAAGACTTTCAGATGATCCTAATGCGGAGGTCGGTGTAGTCCTGGAATGTCTAACATTTAGTTTTAACCATAATCCTTGCCACATGAACTATATCATTGTGAAAGGCAAATGATTGCCACATTACTATAGCAGCATGCTATCCATGGCTTGGATATTCGAACATGCAAACAAGGGCAGCAACATGATAATCAGCTATAACTATCCGTCACCTTTAAGGTGAAGGGGAAAAGATTTAATAGGAAGCCAAGGGGCAATCTTTGCACACAAAGGGTGGTGGGTGTATGGAAGGAGATGTCAGAGGAGGCAGGGACTAACCCAACGTTCAAGAAACAGCCAGGTACATGGATCGGACAGGTTTGGAGGGATATGGGCCAAAGGCGGGACTAGTGGAGTTGGCTGGTGTGGGAAAGTTGGGCAGAAGGGCCTGTTTCTACCCTGTATGACTCCATAGCAACGAGTGTGGGCATTAGTTGTGTGGTTTTTGGCACAGGGGATCGATCATACAACAGTAGTGCAGATCACTGCCCAATTCCTGCACGCAAGATCTTCCATTGAACACTTGCAGGAGCGATTCAAACGTGGTGTCCATGGCAGAATAGTCCACACTACCCACTGCTGAGCTGAAAGCTGGAGCAAAGAATGACAATACCCAGAATTTTGCTGCTAAATGTCACGGCATTTAACTGCATTAACCCCCACCCCTCTTCAGTGCCAAACCACCAAATATCCAAGGTACACAAAAATGCTGGAGAAACTGGACTTGAGAATCAAGGGACAGAAGTTTAGGGGCAACATGAGGGGGAACATCTTTACTCAGAGAGTGGTAGCTGTGTGGAATGAGCTTCCAGTGGAAATGGTGGAGGCAGGTTTGATTTTATCATTTAAAAATAAATTGGATAGTTATATGGACGGGAAAGGAATGGAGGGTTATGGTCTGAGTGCAGGTAGATGGGACTAGGGGAGAATAAGTGTTCGGCACGGACTAGAAGGGTCGAGATGGCCTGTTTCCGTGCTGTAATTGTTATATGGTTAACTCAGCGGGTGCAGCAGCATCTATGGAGTGAAGGAAATAGGCAACGTTTCGGGCCGAAACGTTGCCTATTTCCTTCGCTCCATAGATGCTGCTGCACCCGCTGAGTTTCTCCAGCATTTTTGTGTACCTTCGATTTTCCAGCATCTGCAGTTCCTTCTTAAACACCAAATACCTAATCCTCACAACCTACACTGATCCATCCTCTTGAGCTGGGCTCGCACGTTATGTCCGTTTGGTGACTTACAGGGGGGGGGGGGGGGGGGGGGGGTGACAGAGGAGGAAGGAGTTTGTCAGAGTCGAGTTTGGCTTTGTGTGGTCCGAGTCGGTGGTGCCTGAGGGCGACACCTGCCGGAGGCATTGACAGATTGCACAGTGCCCAAAGCTGGTACCCAGCATCTTCTGCCGGTTCTCACAACCAATGACGTGCTGCTCCACTCTCGTTCTGTCCGGAATCATGAAGGTCACGTTGTTAAAAACATGAAAACCCCTTTCAACCCAGCCTGGCAATGCCTGGAGAGAGGCAGGGAGAAGCGCTGGGAACCCCAACACATGCGCTCTTTCAAACCAGCAAGGGGGCTGGACGCTATTCACATCCAGAAAACCGGGACCGTACATCTGAATATTATGAATTATGCAGTCATTTCATATCGCTTCAGAGAGCGCCCAGCAATTAAATTAAATGTTTAGATGGCATGATTTCCACGCTGTGCAATCTTTAGAAGGTAACATGTTTAAAACTGTGAACAATTAACTTCCATTTCTTGGCGTCTCTCGGTTTCCGCATTATTAGCTTTAAGCGTTGTCCAGGGAATTCCCCATTTACACCGATTTTTTGCAACATTGCATTTGTCTAGACAATAGAAATCAACAATGAGTCTCCGGATTACTCAATATTGAAAATCAGCGTTTAATGCCGCCTGTGATCATGTCTTTTTTTTTTATTCCAATTTTTTTTTGAATTATCACGTTTTATTACCTTTATGTTTTGAGTCTTGAGGTTTTACAATTGGAGATATGTAATATAAAATTATTCCATAAATCTACCTCTGGATATTTAATTTGAACTAATTTAATCTCTTTACAGATTACAGTAACACTGACAACACATTTTATGTCGCCATTCATTAAAATCATAATTTGTAAAAAATCATATGTTCACCGAGCCGTGACGCCATACAGTACGTGAATATGGTCCGCTTTGTTTTTGCCTCGAATGACTTAATTGTATCATAACTTCTCCCCCTGTTCTCTTCCACTCATCGGACTTAATTACTCCACACACTATCTGTTGAAAAGGCAGATTTATTGCAAGTCGACCCTAACCCAAGGATAAGCGCGGACAACAGAGACTCAGCGGGCCGAACAGCACATGTGGAGAATGAAACGGAGTTCGCTGAACATTTTTGACCAGATGGATAATTATTCGACCCAAGTTAATGCTTACTCATAACTCTTATTCGATGATTTATAATTGACCTCGGACTATGATTTTTTTTTTAATTGAAATGATTGAGCTTTGAAAGATTCTCTGAATCAAATTAGCAAAAAAAAACCTATTAGTGCTAAATGGTGTTTCAAACAATATTACCGAAAGAGCAACATTTGCACAATAGCACCGATTTTGAAATACTCAGAATATGAACATCGAATCCCTCTATTAAAGGATCACCATTGATCAGGAGATAAAAATATCTTTGGTGTGAAACTCAGTGAATAAATCAATAAAATCAAGGCGAGGAATTTTATTCCGAACAAAGCATCCTTAATTAGTACAACATCCGATCAGGTTTCAGACAATTATAAGTTGTACACATCGACATGCACAGGCGGATTGAAAATTAAGTCGTTGTAATTTTATACGAACAAAGTCAGGTGCAATAAAATCAGAAATGAAGTTGTATGAAAATAAAACTTGAGTTGTGAGGCTATGTATTTGCTGTTGACGATTGAAGCGTCCTAGCGTGGCGAGTGTCTCCCCCTAGTGAACTGTCCGGGGACACTCAGGTTTCAGATTCAGGTTCAGATTCAATCTTTATTGTCATTGTGCAGTGTACAGTACAGAGACAACGAAATGCAATTAGCATCTTACCCAGAAGAGCAAACATAGAATAATGGAACAGTAAAATATTTATATGTACAACTCAAACAACTGAAAGTCAGTTGATACAAGTGATTACTCTGCAGAAAAAAAATTGCTTACATTGTAAACACAAAACTGTCACTATCCCGTTTCAAATCCACACTCACAAGGATCGCAGAATAGTTATGAATAATAGTGTGGGTTTTTTTAATGCGTGATAGTGGAAAATATGCGAACAGGAAAATATTTTTCAAAACTCCTATTTTAAGATATGTGTGTTACTCATTAATGAGACTTTTGAGTGGGCGATGATGGTTTGCACTCCATCACCATACTCAAGATGTACCCCGTAACCTGAAACAAACATTTTAACGCTGTTAGTTGGACATTCGTCATCATTACAAGTCGTAGAGGACAGGAATAACTGGATTGGGAGTGAGAATACGAGAATCAAGGAAACGTGTTATTTATCATTGCATGTTGTCAGGATTGCATCGACACTATTGGGCAAATATAAATTAATTCGTATTTTCAACAGGATTTTCTGATTCTGATATTAAGAGCCCCCCCCCCCCTCCCCATCTCCTATTGTTTGAACTGCACTTGGGTCAATAACCACATTATCCATATAAGAAATGATCAAATTTCTGTGAAAACTTCCTCACCAGGACTAGAGGGTCTGAGCTATTGGGAGAGGTTGAGTAGACTATTCATTGGCGTGCAGGAAGATGAGGGGTGATCTTATAAGGGTGTACAAGTCTCTTGGGAGTTTCTTTGTATTGCTTTTCATGGAAACATAGAAACATAGAAAATAAGTGCAGGAGTAGGCCATTCGGCCCTTCGAGCCTGCACCGCCATTCAATATGATCATGGTTGATCATCCAACTCACTATCCTGTACCTGCCTTCTCTCCATACCCCTTGATCCCTTTAGCCACAAGGGCCACATCTAACTCCCTCTTAAATATAGCCAATGAACTGGCCTCAACTACCTTCTGTGGCAGAGAATTCCACAGATTCACCACTCTCTGTGTGAAAAATGTTTTTCTCATCTCGGTCCTAAAAGATTTCCCCCTTATCCTTAAACTGTGACCCCTTGTTCTGGACTTCCCCAAAATCGGGAACAATCTTCCTGCATCTAGCCTGTCCAACCCCTTAAGAATTTTGTAAGTTTCTATAAGATCTTCCCTCAATCTTCTAAATTCTAGCGAGTACAAGCCGAGTCTGTCCAGTCTTTCTTCATATGAAAGTCCTGACATTCCAGGAATCAGTCTGGTGAACCTTCTCTGTACTCCCTCTATGGCAAGAATGTCTTTCCTCAGATTAGGAGACCAAAACTGTACGGAATACTCCAGGTGTGGTCTCACCAAGACCCTGTACAACTGCAGTAGAACCTCCCTGCTCCTATACTCAAATCCTTTTGCTATGAATGCTAACATACCATTCGCTTTCTTCACTGCCTGCTGCACCTGCATGCCTACTTTCAATGAGTGGTGTACCATGACACCCAGGTCTCGTTGCATCTCCCCTTTTCCTAATCGGCCACCATTCAGATAACAGTCTACTTTCCTGTTTTTGCCACCAAAGTGGATAACCTCACATTTATCCACATTATACTGCATCTGCCACGCATTTGCCCACTCACCCAGCCTATCCAAGTCACCTTGCAGCCTCCTAGCATCCTCCTCACAGCTAACATTGCCCCCCAGCTTCGTGTCATCCGCAAACTTAGAGATGTTGCATTCAATTCCCTCGTCCAAATCATTAATATATGTTGTAAATAGCTGGGGTCCCAGCACTGAGCCTTGCGGTACCCCACTAGTCACTGCCTGCCATTCTGAAAAGGACCCGTTTACTCCTACTCTTTGCTTCCTGTCTGCCAGCCAGTTCTCTATCCACATCAATACTGAACCCCTAATACCGTGTGCTTTAAATTTGTATACTAATCTCTTATGTGGGACCATAACCATATAACAATTACAGCACGGAAACAGGCCATCTCGACCCCTCTAGTCCGTGCCGAACACATAATCTCCCCTAGTCCCATATACCTGCGCTCAGACCATAACCCTCCATTCCTTTCCCATCCATATAACTATCCAATTTATTTTGAAATGATAAAAACGAACCTGCCTCCACCACCTTCACTGGAAGCTCATTCCACACAGCTACCACTCTCTGAGTAAAGAAGTTCCCCCTCATGTTACCCCTAAACTTCAGTCCCTTAATTCTCAAGTCATGTCCCCTTGTTTGAATCTTCCCTACTCTCAGTGGGAAAAGCTTTTCCACGTCAACTCTGTAAACTCGACAAGGGACCTTGTCGAAAGCCTTCTGAAAGTCCAGATATAACACATCCACTGGTTCTCCCTTATCCACTCTACTAGTTACATCCTCGAAAAAGTCTATAAGATTTGTCAGACATGATTTACCTTTCATAAATCCATGCTGACTTTGTCCAATGATTTCACCACTTTCCAAATGTGCTGCTGTCCCATCTTTAATAACTGACTCTAGCAGTTTCCCCACTACCGTTTTCTCTCTCCCTCTCTTTTTAAAAAGTGGTGTTACATTAGCTACCCTCCAATCCTCAGGAATTACTCCAGAATCTAAAGAGTTTTGAAAAATTATCACTAATGCATCCACTATTTCTGGGGCTATTTCCTTAAGTACGCTGGGATGTAGCCTATCTGGCCCTGGGGATTTATCGGCCTTTAATCCATTCAATTTACCTAACACCGCTTCCCGGCTAACCTGGATTTCACTCAGTTCCTCCATCTCATTTGACCCCCGGTCCCCTGCTATTTCCGGCAGATTATTTATGCCTTCCTTAGTGAAGACAGAACCAAAGTAGTTATTCATTTGGTCTGCCATGTCCTTGTTCCCCATGATCAATTCACCTGTTTCTGACTGCAAGGGACCTACATTTGTTTTAACTCATCTTTCAGGAGTGGTTAGTTTAAAACCAGGCGCGATCAGCTAAGAACAGGAGTTCAAGTTCAGGAGCAGCAGGAGGGAGTTCGGTGATTGAGGAATTCAATTCGCAAATTGGTTAAGTGGCAAATTGGGCAATTTGTCAGCCAATATAAGCGAGGTTTACTGTCGGGGAGCGACCAGTCGAGGGAAGTGCCTTGTGAGAAAAGTGCGAGTCTTTGGCTCGAGAGTCTTCCTGGAGGAGGCTGAGGAGAGGAGGCTACGCAAAAAGCTAGAGAGGACGGGACACGTTGAACACACGACGGTAAGATGATTCAGTGTCAGGCTTGCAGGATGTGGGAGGCCAGGGACACCGATGGAGCCTCTGGCTGCTATTACTGTGGTATGTGTGTCCAGGTTCAGCTCCTGGACAATGTTGGGGCACTGGAGAAGCAGCTGGATGACCTCAGGGCCATCCGGGATGATGAGAGTTTCCTGGACAGGACCGACAGTGAGGTTGTCACGCCAAGGATGCAGGAAGAACGAAGGTGAGTGACTGAGAGAAAGGGGAGTAACCGTGGAGTGCAGGAGACCCAGGTAGCTGTGCCTAATGAAAACAGGTACGCCCTCTTGGGAACTGTCGAGGCAGACGACACTTCCAGTCCGAGCGGCGGACACATCGGTGGCTCCAATCCTAGAGATGGGACTCGACCGGCGAGACCGACGTCGGGCAGAGCCCTAGTGGTGGGTGACTACATTGTCTGAGGTGCAGACTGGAGATTCTGTGGCGGCAGACGAGACGCGAGGATGGTCTGTTGCCTCCCTGGAGCCAGGGTTCAGGATGTCACAAACCAAATTCAGAACAATCTCACGAGGGAAACCGGCAGTAGTTGTGCACGTAGTCACAAACAACATCGGGAAGAAGAGGAAGGAGGTTCTCCAATGCGAGTTCAGAGAGTTATGAAGAAGACTGAAAAGCAGGACTTCTAGGGTGGTTATCTCTGGATTGCTTTCAGTACCTCGTGCTAGTGAGGACAGGAACAGGGAGATAGGGGATCTGAATGTGTGGCTGAGGGGCTGGTACAGGGAGCAAGGATTTAGATTTATAGACCACTGGGATCTCTTCTGTGGTAGGGGTGACCTGTACAAAAGGGATGGGTTACACCTTAACTGGTGGGGGACTGACGTTCTGGCAGGCAGGTTTGCTAAGGCTACTCGTGTGGGTTTAAACTAAATAGTGAGGGGAAGGGATTGACAAATTGGGAGTATAAAGATGGAGTTAAATGGGGAAGCGAGTGCAGGAAAAATTACAAAAGATTCTCGAATTAATGGGAAGGAAAGTTCGAGAAGGGATAACAGAGTAAGGTCAGGGCCAATTGTGAGTGGTGTGAGAGGGGAGGTGAATACCGATCAAAGTGCTGTATATGAATGTGCGAAGTATAAGAGAGAAAGTGGACGAGTTTGAGGCTCAGTATGATGCTGTGGAAATTACAAAGCATTACAGAGAATTATAGGCTGCAAGAGGGCCAGGGCTGGGAACTGAATATCCAAGGGTATACCTCCTATTAAAAAGACAGACAGGTGGGCAGAGGGGGTGGGGCAGCTCTGTTGGTGAGGAACGAAATTCAGTCCCTTGCAAGGGGTGACATTGAAACAGGAGATGTGGAGTCAGTATGGATAGAACTAAGGAATTGTGAGGGTAAAAAGACCCTAATGGGACTTATCTACAGGCCCCCAAACAGTAGCCTGGATATAGGGTGCAAGTTGAATCAAGAGTTAAAATTGGCATGTAGCAAAGGTAATGCTACGGTTGTTATGGGAGATTTCAACATGCAGGTAAACTGGGAAAATCAGGTTGGTACTGGACCCCAAGAAAGAGAGTTGTGGAGTGCCTCCGTGATGGATTCTTAGAGCAGCTTGTATTGGAGCCTACCAGGGAGAAGGCAATTCTGGATTTAGTGTTGTGTAATGAACTGGATTTGATAAGGGAACTTGAGGTTAAGGAGCCATTAGGAGATTAGGAGGTAGTGACCATACAATTTGAGAGGGAGAAGGGTAAATCGGAGGTGCCAGTGTTACAGTTGAACAAAGGGGACTATGAGGGAGGAACTGGTCAAAGTTGACTGGAAAGATACACTAGCAGGGATGACAGTGGAGCAACAATGGCAGGTATTTCTGGGATTAATACAGAAGGTGCAGGATCAGTTCATTCCAAAGAGGAAGAAAGATTCCAAGGGGAGTAAGGGGCGACCGTGGCTGACAAGGGACGTCAGGGACAGTATAAAAATAAAAGAGAAGAAGTACAACGTAGCAAAGATGAGCGGGAAACAAGAGGATTGAGTGATATTTAAAGAGCAACAGGAGATAACTAAAAAGGCAATACGGGGAGAAAAGATGAGGTGCGAAGGTAAGCTAGTCAAGAATATAAAGGAGGATAGTAAAAGCTTTAAGTATGTGAAGAGGGCCAAAGTTGGACCCTTGAAGAGTGAAATAGGTGAGTTTATTATGGGGAACAACGAAATGACAGATGAGTTGAACAGGTATTTTGGATCTGTCTTCACAAAGGAGGACACAAACAATCTCTCTGATATACTAGTGGCCAGAGGATCTGGGGTGACAGAGGAACTGAATGAAATCCACATTAGGCAGGAAATGGTGTTGGATAGACTGATGGGATTGAAGGCTGATAAATCCCCAGGGCCTGATGGTCTGCATCCCAGGGTACGTAAGGAAGTGGCTCTAGAAATCGTGGCTGCATTGGTGATAATTTTCCAATGTTCTATAGATTCAGGATCAGTTCCTGTGGATTGGAGGGTAGCTAATGTTATCCCACTTTTTAAGAAAGGCAGGATAGAGAAAACAGGGAATTATAGACCAGTTAGCCTGACATCGGTGGTGGGAAGATGCTGGAATCAGTCATAAAAGATGAAATAGCAGCACATTTGGATAGCAGTACCAGGATCAGTCTGAGTCAGCATGGATTTACGAAGGGGAAATCATGCTTGACTAATCTTCTGGAATGTTTTGAGGATGTAACTAAGAAAATGGACAAGGGAGAGCCAGTGGATGTAGTGTACCTGGACTTTCAGAAAGCATTTGATAAGGTCCCATATAGGAGATTAGTGGGCAAAATTAGGGCACATGGTATTAGGGGTAGAGTGCTGACATGGATAGAGAGGTGGTTGGCAGACAGGAAACAAAGAGTAGGGATTAACGGGCCCCTTTCAGAATGGCAGGCAGTGACTAGTGGGGTACCGCAAGGCTTGGTGCTTGGACTACAGCTATTTACAATATTCATCAATGATTTAGATGAAGGGATTCAAAGTAACATTAGCAAATTTGCAGATGACACAAAGCTGGGCGACAGTGTGAACTGTGAGGAGGATGCTATGAGAATGCAGGGTGACTGGGACAGGTTGGGGGAGTGGGCAGATGCATGGCAGATGCAGTTTAATGTGGATAAATGTGAGGTTATCCACTTTGGTAGCCAAAACAGGAAGGCAGATTATTATCGAAATGGTGTCAAGTTGGGAAAAGGGGAAGTACAACGGGATCTGGGGGTCCTTGTCCATCATCAATGAAAATAAACATGCAGGTACAACAGGCAGTGAAGAAAGCGAATGGCATGTTGGCCTTCATAACAAGAGTAGTTGAGTATAGGAGCAAAGAGGTCCTTCTGCAGTTGTACAAGGCCCTAGTGAGACCACACCTGGAGTATTGTGTGCAGTTTTGTACCCTAATTTGAGGAAGGACATTCTTGCTATTGAGGGAGTGCAGCGTAGGTTCACAAGTTTAATCCCTGGGATGGTGGGACTATCATATGCTGAGAGATTGGAGCGGCTGGGCTTGTATACTCTGGAATTTAGAAGGATCAGAGGGGATCTTATTGAGACATATAAGATTATTAAGGATTTGGACACGCTAGAGGCATGAAAAATGTTCCCGATGTTGGGGGAGTCCAGAGCCAGGGGCCACAGTTTAAGAATAAGGGGTAAGCCATTTAGAACGGAGATGAGGAAACACTTTTTCACACAGAGTTGTGGTCTGTGGAATTCTCTGCCTCAGAGGGCTGTGGAAGTTGGTTCTCTGGATACTTTCAACAGTGAGCTAGGTAGGGCTCTTGAAGATAGCGGAGTCAGGGGATATGGGGAGAAGGCAGAAACAGGGTACTTATTGGGGATGATCAGTCATGATCACATTGAATGGCGGTGCTGGCTCGAAGGACCTGCACCTTTTGTCTATTGTCTATCATGAGTGGAATAAATCGGGTAGATGCACAGAATCGCTTGCCTAGAGTAGGGGAATCGAGAACCTGAGGACATAGGCACAAGGTGAAAGGGATAGGAATAGGAATCTGAGGGGTAACGTTTTCATACAAAGTGTGGTGGGTGTTTGGAACAAGTTGCCAGAGGAGGTAGTTGAGGCTGGGACTATCCCAACGTTTAAGGAACAGTTAGACAGGTACATGGATAGGCCAAGTTTGGAGGGATATGGACCAAACGCAGGCAGATGGGACTAGTGTAGCTGGGCAAGTTGGCCGGTGTGGGCAAGTTGGGCCAAAGGGCCTGTTTCCATGTCACTGTGACTCTATGACTCTAATAAAGGCCATTTCACATTCCGTTATCTGAAAAGTCACCCATTCCTCGTCTCCAGAGATGCTGCCTGACCCGCTGAGTTGCTCCAGTAAATTATGTCTATCTGTGGTATTTTACATTTCTTAAGGATATGGGGGATAGCAGAGTGGTGCATCTGGTTGAGGTGCTGTCTTACAGGACCAGAAACCGGGGATCAACTGACCTCGGGTACTGTCTGTGTAGAGTTTTCCTGTTCTCGCTGTGGCAATGGGTTTGCTCGGGGTTCACCAGTTTCCTCCCACATTCTAAAGATGTGTAGGTCTATAGATTAATTTTCCGCTATAAGATTGGCCCAAATGTGTAGCTGAGTGATAGAATCTGGGGAGAGCTGACCACAATGTGGAGTGAATGAAAATGGTTTAGATTAGCGTGGATTAAGTGTAAAAGGGTGGTTGAAGGTTACTGTGGACTCACTGGGACTCAGGGCCTGTTTCCACGCCATTTCGTGGACGCACTGGAAAGAAAAAGAAAGATTTAACAGGATCTTGGAGTCATATTGATTAGTAAAATAAGAATCAATGGCTCATTTCTCTTGAAAAGAAAAAATTAAAGGGACACCCAATAAAAACCTCTTTAAAATCATGTTTGATTCTGACAAATAGATGGGAGAAAAGCGTTTCCATTTGCAGGGAGAGGAAAATTAGATGTCATCAATTTATAATTGCCAAAAAGTAATGACGGAAAAGTAAATGAGGAAAATAACTTTGCAAAAAATAGTGGAAATTGAGAACTTGGAAGCTTTAGAAACGGTAGGTGTAACAGTATAATCGTAGGTACACATCACCATTTCCTAAGGGTGTCATGTTCTTTATTCTAGGATTAACTATGATTATAACATTAAAATCGTAGCTAAGCAAATAAACAAAAACCTGAGTTACATGTGAAAATGTCAGAAAAAGCTTGGATCAAAATCAGAGAGGCGCTGGAAGAACATCTGTGGAGGGAAATGGGCAGTCAACGTTTCAGCTCAGAATCCTTCTGGTGTGGCCTGCTTTGTGGTCATATGTAGTTCTATGTGAAGTCTGTTATGGTGCAGTGAAGTCTGAGTGTGTGTATATATTTTTCATTTTGAATACTTACACAATTAGAGCAGATGAATGTTGCTGTTTTTAATGGGTTTGTATCATTTAAAAATCTGTGAACATTTTACAACTTATATTTGCAATATATTTTTAATTAGGAGTTGGTGCAATTGATATGCAGACACATGCCAGGCTGGTCCATCACGGGCACAGATCTCCCTTCGACTTAAAGCATCCACATGAGGTGCTGCCTCAAGAAGGCAGCATGTATCACCAAGGATTCTCACCACCCGGGGTCATGACCTCGCCTTGCATCTACCATCGGCAGGAGGTACAGACATCTTAAGTCCCACAGCACAAGATTCAAGAACAATACTTTCCTACAATTATCAAGTTCTTGAACTGACCTGCACAACCCTAATCTTACCTCAGCAGAGAAATAATTCCACTGATCGCCTTTGCACTACCATGGACTTGATTCTAATTATGTTTTGCACTGATCTTTTGTTTTGCAGTCTTTTCATTTTACTGTCTTATAAAATTTGTTCAATATATGCATAATTTATAGTCTGAAGAAGGGTTTTGACTGGAAACGTTGCCTATTTCCTTCGCTCCATAGATGCTGCCTCACCCGCTGAGTTTCTCCAGCATTTTTGTCTGCCTTCGATTTTCCAGCATCTGCAGTTCCTTCTTAAACATAATTTATTTTTTGCGTGTTTATACAAATGTGTGTGCCAGTGACGCCGCTGCAGACATGATTTTCATTCAACTTATGCATGCGACAATAAGTTTGTGTTGAGAGTGTTACAGTCATTTGTTTTGCTAATTTACTTCTAATTTTGCAGCGATCGCTTTGGTGTGTGGTGACCTCTGGTGGATTATAGGCAGCATTGCCGAATGAACAGAAACCTGCCTCAGCATAAATACAGTACTTCAAACGTCAAGAGTGTTTAATTGTCATATGTATTAACGACAGTACAATGAAATACTTGCTGCCGCTTAACAGGTCCTTAAACGCAATGTCACACCGAAAAATATATGACAATAGAAAATAACCATAATAGTGCAAAAACCAAAGTCTGATGGTTGCTGGGAAGAAACAGTTCTTGAACCCATCAGTCACAGTTTATCAGGTTCCTTTACTATCTTTCTGATGGTAGTAACAATATGAGAGTGTGAGCAGTAGGGTGGGTCTTGCTGAACCAGACCATGATGCAACCAGTCAGTATGTTCACTGACGTACACATGCACAAATTTGATAGATTATGCACCGAGCTACCGAATCTCACCCATCTTTAAAGGAAGTAGGGGCATTAATGAGATTACTTTGTGATTGCATCAATGTGCTGGGTCCAGGATAAATCTTCAATGGTAGGAATGCCATGGAGTATGAATGAGATAGGTATTGACTCCACCGCCGTTCCTTCAAAGTCAACAATCAGCTTCTTAGTTTTACTAATGTTGGTAAAGAAAGCTTCTTGTTGTGGCACCATCAATCAGATTTTCAATGTTGGGGGAGTCCAGAACCAGGGGTCACAGTTTAAGAATAAGGGGTAGCCATTTAGGACTGAGATGAGAAAATGTTTTTCACCCAGAGAGTTGTGAATCTGTGGAATTCTCTGCCACAGAAGGCAGTGGAGGCCAATTCACTGGATGTTTTCAAGAGATAGTTAGATTTAATACTTAGGTCTAAAGGATTCAAGGGATATGGGGAGAAAGTTGGATGATCAGCCATGATCATATTGAATGGCGGTGCAGGCTCGAAGGGCCGAATGGCCTACTCCTGCACCTGTTTTCTATGTTTCTATAAAGCAGGAATGGGGTACTGATTTTAGATGATCAGCCATGATCATATTGAATGACGGTGTTGGCTCAAAGGGCCGAATGGCCTACTCCTGCGCCTATTTTTCTATGCTTCTATTCTTCTAATCTCCCTCCTGTATTGTATGTGTTGTTGACGTCCACATTGTCCAGTGCAGAGTGGAGAGTCAGTAAGATTACATCCCTTGATGATATGTTGTGGCGGTAGGCGAATTAGAGTGGGTTCAGGTCCTTACTAAGGTAAGAGTGAATATGCGTCATAACCAACTTTTCAAATTATTTCATCACCACGGGTGATAGTGCAACTGGTTGGTGGTCATTTGGGCATATCGTCTTCCTCTTCTTGGGCACTGGTATTATTGATGTCCTTTTAAAGCAGATGAGAACCTTGAACATTCATCATGAAAGTTTGAAGATGTCCGCCAAGGTTTTAAGAATGCAGCCTGGTACACCAATAGGGCCAAATGCATTGCGAGGTTCACCCTCATGAAGAATCTTTTGATAGCGGCCTTGCTAAATGGGATTATAGTGTCAGTACTAATATGGGGGGGGCCTGAAGCAAATGTAGAAAGTATTGTGTTTGTCCAGGAGTGATGCCTCGCTGTCACTTGAGTTACTGCCACAGCTGGTTAACATCTGCCTCATCCTCCAGTTTAGACCAAAAGTGTCTCTTTGGTTTTCAGCATTATCATGGTCATAGCATCATAGAGTCTTACTGAGTGGAAACAGGCCCTTCGGCCCAACTTGCCCACACTGTCAGCATGTTCCATCTACATTAATCCCACCTGCCTGCATTTGGCCCGGACCCCTCTAAACCTGTCCTGTCCAGGTACTGTACCTGTCTAAATGTTTCTTAAACGTTGTGATAGTACCTGTCTGAACTACCTCCTCCGGCAGCTCGTTCCATACACCTAACACCCTTTGCGTGAAAAAGTTGCTCCTCAGGTTCCTATTAAAAGCTTCCTCCCTCACCTTAAACCAATGCCCCCTGGTTTTCGATTCACCTACTCTGGGTAAGAGACTCGTACAACATAGAAACAGGCTCTTTGGCCCAAATTGTCCATACTGACCAAGATGTCCATCTACACTACTCCCACTTGCCTGCCTACATTTCCTCTCCATATACTTGTCCAAATGTCTTTTAAATGTTGTAGTACCTGCCTCAACTACCTCCTGAGGCAGCTCATTCAATGTGTGAAAAAGTTGCCCATCAAGTTTCCATTAAATCATTCCCCTCTCACCTTAAACCTATCTATATTCTGGTTCTAGATTCGCTACTCTTCATAAAAGACTATACATTGACCCTATCTCACAGTTAAAGAGTCATAAAGTCATAGAGTGATATGGTGTGGAAACATGCCCTTCAGCCCAACTTGCCCACATCGGCCAACATGTCCCAGCTACACTAGTCCCACCTGCCTGTGCTTGGTCCATATCCCTCCAAACCTGTCCTATCCATGTACCTGTCTAACTGTTTCTTAAACATTGGGATAGTCCCAGTCTCAACTACCTCCTCTGGCAGCTTGTTCCATACACCCACCACCCTTTGTGTGAAAAAGTTACCCCTCAGATTCCTATTAAATCTTTTCCCCTTCACCTTGAACCTATCTCCTCTGGTCCTCAATTCCCCTACTCTGGGCAAGAGACTCTGTGAATCTACCCGATCTATTCCTCTCATGATTTTGTATGCCTCTATAAGGTCACCTCTCATCCTCCTGCGCTTCATGGAATAGAGACCCAGCCTACACAACCTCTCCCTATAGCTCACACCCTCTAGTCCTGGCAACATCCTAGTAAATCTTCTCTGAACCCTTTCAAGCTTGACAATGTCTTTTCTATAGCATGGTGCCCAGAACTGAACACAACATTCTAAATGCGGTCTCACCAACGTCTTATACAACTGCAACATGACCTCCCAACTTCTATACTCTGACTGACGAAAGCCAATGTCCGAAAAGCCTTTTTGACCACCTAATCTACCTGCGGCTAAGCCTTCAAGGAACCATGCACCTGCACTCCTAGATCCCTCTGCTCTACAACACTCCCCAGAGACCTACCATTCACTGTATTGATCCTGCCCTTGTTAGACGTCCAAAAATGCAACACCTCACACTTCTCTGTATTAGATTCCATCAACCATTTCTCAACCGATCTGGCCAATCGATCCAGATCCTGCTGCAATCTTTCACAACCACCTTCACTATCTGTAAAACCACCCACTTTAGTTTCATCAGCAAACTTGCTAATCTTGCCCTGTAGATGTAGATGACAAACAGCAACGGGCCCAGCACCGAACCCTGAGGCAAACCACTAGTCACAAGCCTCCAGTCGGAGATGCAACCTTCCACCATCACCCTCTGCTTCCTTCCATTGAGCCAATTTATTCAGCCATTTCACCTTGTATCCCATGCGATCTAACTTTCCAGAGCAGCCTACCATGAAAAACTTTGTCAAATGCCTTACTGACATCATGTATACAACATCTACAGCTCTGCCCTCATCGACCTTTTTGGTCATGTCTTCAAAAATCCAATCAGATTTGTGAGACATAACCTCCCACGTACAAAACCACGCTGACCAACCCTAATCAGCCCTTTCCCGTCCAAATGCCTGTATAACCTATCCTTCAGAATACTCTAGTAACTTTCCAACTACAGATGTTAAGCTAATCTATTCCCGTCATGATCTTATACACCTCTTTATGTTAGCCCCTCAGCCTCTTGCGCGCCAAGGAATAAAGTCCTAGGCTGCCCAAATGCTCTCTATAGCTCAGACTCTCGTCCTAGCAAACGCCTTGTAAATCTTCTCTGCACACTTTCCAGCTTAATGACATCCTTCTTATAGTAGCACCGCCACTCTCTGCAGCCTCTTGCATTCCTGTGCATGAGAATTGCCATACCAGGTCACAATGCCCTGAGTCAGGATACGTTGCACAGTGCATCTATAGAGATTTGTTAATGTCATTGGTGACATGCTGAATCTCTGTAAGAAAAGAGAGGCGCTGATGCGCTTTCTTCATGATTCAAAAACAGCAAGCGGGAAGTTTTTTGACATCTGAAGACGTCTCCAGTTGATGAAGTATTGGGAAAGCAGGCATCTGATACAGACCAACTGGCGAGTTTTATTTAGTTTAGTTTAGAGATACAGCATGCAAACATGCCCTTCGGCCCACCAAACCCATGCTGACCAACAATCACCATGCACTAGGTAAATGCTGCACACTGGGGACAATTTACAAACTTACAGGTCCCAATTAACCTACAGACTTGAACGTCTGTGGAGTCTGGGAGGAAACTAGAGCACCCAGTGAAAGACTGGCGATCACAGGGAGAATGTACACTCTGTACAGGCAGCATCCGCTGTCTCTGGCACTGAAAGGCAGCATCTGCTTCACCACTGTGCCGTCCTAGGTGTCAGCCATTGCACAAATGGTCACATTTAGAGTCAGGGAATCATAGTCATACAGCACAGAAACGGGTCCTTTGGTCCAATTCATCTCTGCTGACCAAGATGCCCATCCAAGCTTGTTCCAGTTATCCATTTGCATCAGTCTGAAGAAGGGTCCCGGCACAAAATATTGCCTGTCCATTCTTTCCGCGGGTGCTGCCTGAACAGCTAGATTCCACCAGCAATGTGTGTTTTGCCAAAGATTCCAGCATCAACAGTTTCTTGTATCCCCATTTGCCCGTGTTTGGCCCATATCCCCTTAATGCTTGTCTATCCACGTACCTGTTCAAATGTCTGTTTAAATGTTGTGATTGTATCTATCTCTACTATTTCCTCCAGCATATTCCACATACAAACCCTCCCTGTGTGAAAAAGTTGCTCCACAGGTTGCTCTTAAATCCTTTCCCTCCTACCTTAAACCTACGCACTCTAGTTTTAGACTCCCTTATCCTAGGGGGAGGGGGGGGGGAGTGACATTTTCACGGGTGGCATGACGACGCAGGCTGCCTTACAGCTCCAGAGACCCGGGTTCGATTCTGACTGCGGCTGCTTGTCTGTACTGAAAATCTCATGATGCTGCTTGAGAATAAGGTCTTACAGAATAGGAGAATATTCTCCCCCTGGTGTCCCAGTCGACATCTCTTCTCCAGGCATCAGCTGATTGTAGGAACTTGGCGTGCACAAAGTGATTGCTACATTTCCTGCATTTACAACAGTGAGCACATTCAACCCGATTCCACTGGCCTTGAGGCTCTTTGGGGAAAGTTGATATCAACACAATGATACTAAAGTCTTTCTTTTCTGTTTTTGAGGAGCTGAGGAGTGTATCCTTGTTAAATTGTGGAGATTACAGAGGGATGTGCTGGTAACAATGAACACTACAAAAGTAAAAGGTTGGGCACTAAGCAGAAACATGAAACAGTAAACCCTGGCTAAGATCAGTGAAGAATAGCATGGCATGAAACATAAAGCTGCTGGCAGTACAGTGACCAGAAATACACAGAACATGCCCTGCAATTGCACAAAGGATGTAGCTGCCACACAAAATCACCTAACCTGTAAATAAATGTGGAGTCAAAAGGAACTACAGATGTTGGAGTTTTCAGCTAAACACAAAATACTGGAGCAACTCAGTGGGTCAGGCAGCATTTTTGGAGGGAATCAACAGACAACAGCAACAATCTGCTGGAAGAGCTTTACTGAATCATCATTATCTGTGGGAGAAAAGGATGGCCAGCATTTCTGATGCAGGGATTCGACCCGAAACATTGACAGACTTTTGATTTCCTTCAGTAGATTGTTAGTTGCTCCAGATTCCTGCATTTCCAGCCTCTTACAAATGGCACCAAAACCTGGTAATTCTTGCACACTGTTTCCGTGTACTATTCCTATACCATATATATAACCATATAACAATTACAGCACGGAAACAGGCCATCTCGACCCTTCTAGTCCGTGCCGAACACGTATTCTCCCCTAGTCCCATATACCTGCGCTCAGACCATAACCCTCCATTCCTTTCCCGTCCATATAACTATCCAATTTATTTTTAAATGATAAAAACGAACCTGCCTCCACCACCTTCCCTGGAAGCTCATTCCACACAGCCACCACTCTCTGAGTAAAGACGTTCCCCCTCATGTTACCCCTAAACTTCTGTCCCTTAATTCTCAAGTCATGTCCCCTTGTTTGAATCTTCCCTACTCTCAGTGGGAAAAGCTTATCCACGTCAACTCTGTCTATCCCTCTCATCATTTTAAAGACCTCTATCAAGTACCCCCTTAACCTTCTGCGCTCCAAAGAATAAAGCCCTAACTTGTTCAACCTTTCTCTGTAACTTAGTTGCTGAAACCCAGGCAACATTCTAGTAAAACTCCTCTGTACGCTCTCTATTTTGTTGACATCCTTCCTATAATTAGGCGACCAAAATTGTACACCATACTCCAGAATTGGCCTCACCAATGCCTTGTACACTTTTAACATTACATCCCAACTTCTATACTCAATGCTCTGATTTATAAAGGCCAGCACACCAAAAGCTTTCTTTACCACCCTATCTACATGAGATTCCATTTTCAGGGAACTACGCACAGTTATTCCCAGATCCCTCTGTTCACCTGCATTCTTCAATTCCCTACCATTTACCATGTATACACTGGTACTTAATCTAAGATTGTGGCTATGTATAGTAATACGTTTACTGTATGCAAAAAATAATTTCACTGAACCTCGGTACATGTGACAAAAGTACCAATGAATCATTGAACTTGTGTCTCCATTAAAGAGAGTCCATTTCATGATAAGTTTTAGAACGCCCACATTTTGGTTCAGGATTTTGTTGTCTATGGTGAATAGACAATGGACAATAGACAATAGGTGCAGGAGTAGGCCATTCAGCCCTTCGAGCCAGCACCACCATTCAATGTGATCATGGCTGATCATCCCCAATCAGTACCCCGTTCCTGCCTTCTCCCCATATCCCCTGACTCCGCTATTTTTAAGAGCCCTATCTAGCTCTCTCTTGAAAGCATCCAGAGAACCGGCCTCCACCGCCCTCTGAGGCAGAGAATTCCACAGACTCACCACTCTCTGTGAGAAAAAGTGTTTCCTCGTCTCCGTTCTCAATCCTTATTCTTAAACAGTGGCCCCTGGTTCTGGACTCCCCCAACATCGGGAACATGTTTCCTGCCTCCAGCGTGTCCAAGCCCTTAACAATCTTATATGTTTCAATGAGATGCCCTCTCATCCTTCTAAACTCCAGAGTGTACAAGCCCAGCTGCTCCATTCTCTCAGCATATGACAGTTCCGCCATCCCGGGAATTAACCTTGTAAACCTACGCTGCACTCCCTCAATAACAAGAATGTCCTTCCTCAAATTAGGGGACCAAAACTGCACACGATACTCCAGGTGTGGTCTCACTAGGGCTCTGTACAACTGCAGAAGGACCTCTTTGCTCCTACATTCGATTCCTCTTGTTATAAATGGGGTGCCATTTAATGTGCACTGGTGTAGAAATGACTTCTGCTAACCAGAAAATATCATGAGGACCAACTGAATGGAAAATGAATGCTGACCATTTATGATCAGTTCTCCTTGCTGCAGGGTTCAAAAATAATTGTTGAGTATATCTAGACAAGAACAACGTAGAGAGAGTAAGTAAGGAGGATCCAGTTAACCTGGAATGCACAAGATGAACCAATTCGTCTGAATAAGAATCGAGAATGAAAGAATGGAGACCCGAGGAACTGGAGATGCTGGAATCTTGAGTAAAATACAAAGTGCTGGAGTAAATCAGTGGGCCAGGCAGCATCTGTGAAAGGAATGGACGGGCAAGAAACATCATCTATCCTTTCCCTCCAGAGATGCCGCCTGTGTTTTTTTGTTTTAATTTATTATTGTCACATGTACCGATGTACAGTGATAAGTTTTTTGTTGCATGCTATCCAGTTAAAAACAAACTATATACATGATAAAGGATAAAGGGTTCAACATTTAGTGTGAGATAAAATCCGATTAAAAATAGTTCAAATGTCTCCAATGAGGTAGACTGTGTTCAGGACCACACTCTAGCTGATGAGAAGATGGTTCAGTTGCCTGATGACAGATGGAAAGAAACTGTCCCTGAATCTGGAGGTATGCATTTTCGACCCTCTGTACCCTGGTGGGAGAGGGGAGAAGATGGTGAAACTAATCTATGATGGTGCTGCTGGCCTTGCCGAGGCAGCGTGAAGTGTGGATGGAGTCAATGGAAGGGAGATGGGTTTGTGTGACGCTCTCGGCTGTGTCACTCCTTGCGGTCTTGAATGGAGCTGTTCCCAAACCAGGCTTTGATGCATCCCGATAAAATGCTTTCTGCAGCGCACCTGCAAATGTTGGTGAGGGTTGTTGCGGACAGATTGACCAGATGAATGTCACCACCACCTTTATGAATGCAGGGCTGAAGGACGGGCTGTTACCCTGTTGAGGTCATTCGAGGACCGTGAAATCACAGTGGCGAAGTGTGCACAACACCCTTTTCCAATGGGCAATACTCCTGTCAGCATCCCTGTTACACCCCTTGCCTATAGTCGGGTCTGCATCTGCCCCCCTCCCTTATCTCTTTTCCAGCTTTCTCCCCCCTACTACAATCAGTACAAACATCGCCTGTCTATGTTCTCCAGATAAGTTGCATGACCCCACTGAGTTCCTCCAGTGGGTTTTTGTTGTTGTGAACCAGCATCTGCAAATCCTTGTGTCTTCATGTTTCAGCTCGACGTTGGCTTCCCAATGTGTTGGTTTACCAATCTCTACCTGTCTCTACAGCAACGCAAACAAAACCCTCTCCGGTTGCAGAATAGTTTCTAAGAAACTCTGCGCGGTGCCTCTGCTAATTCCCCTGCTCCCTCCCCCTGGCTCCCTGGACCGGCTCCCCGGCTCCCCGCGGCTGAGGGAAAGACCGGTGCCGAGGGCAATGTGGTTCGGTGGATGCCTCTCTCGTTTCGCCCCCTGTCCCCCGGCCGAGGAGCTGCGGCGGAGGGAGCAGGCTTTCCTGCTGGACTGCGTGGCCGTCAGCTCCATCTCCAGGGGCCACAGTCGCTCTGCGCCCCGAGCTGGAAGTGTCATCCCACCCTACAATCCGCAGAGAGACCGCCACGCCGCCGCCTACTTCACCACCAGACCCCTGTTGCCACTGTTGAGAAAAACCGGCCAAGTAAGTGGGCCACAGATTAGGGGGGCGGGGGGGGGGGTTGGATGTTGCTCAAGTTTTGCAAAAGGCCATTCAGCCAATCGAGCCCGTACCGCCGGCTGTTCCAATATTCCTGCCCCCTTCTCCTGCCCTCATAACACTCGGTTCCCTGAACAAAACACAAAGCGGGTCAGGCAGCATCTGGATAGGGAATGGACAGGCGACGTTTCGGGTTGGGACCCTCCTTCAGAGTGATCCTGGCTCGAAACGTCGCCCATCTATTTCCTCCACAAATGCCGCCTGACCCGCCGAGTTCCTGAGTCCAGCACTTTGTGTTTTGCTCAAGATCCCAGCGTCTGCAGTTTCACATGTTCCCCTCCCCTCCCCTCCCCTCCCCTCCCCTCGATTCTCTGGCTTTTTTATGATCCCGGCAATATTTGGGATAACGTATGATGATTGTTGAACGGCACTGGGCCTGTACTGACTGGAGTTCAGAAGCTAACCGAATAGAGTGGATGTGGAGAGGACATTTCACTCGTGGGAGAGTCGAGAACCAGAGGCTTCAGCCATATAACCATATAACCATATAACAATTACAGCACGGAAACAGGCCATCTCGGCCCTACAGGTCCGTGCCGAACAACTTTTTTCCCTTAGTCCCACCTGCCTGCACTCATACCATAACCCTCCATTCCCTTCTCATCCATATGCCTATCCAATTTATTTTTAAATGATACCAACGAACCTGCCGCCACCACTTCCACTGGAAGCTCATTCCACACCGCTACCACACTCTGAGTAAAGAAGTTCCCCCAGAATAGCCTCAGAATAAAAGGACGTACCATTGGAAAGATGAGGATGAATTCCTTTAGTAAAAGGGGGGTGAACCTGTGGCATTCATTGCCACAGACGGCCATAGAGGCCAGGTCGCAGGTTTTTTTTTAAGGCAGAGATTCTTGATTAGTACGTGTGTCAAGGGTTACGTGTAGTAGGCAGGAGAATGGGGTTATAGGGAGGAAAGATGGATCGGCCACAATTGAATGGCGGAGTAGACTTGATGGGTCGAATGTCCTAATTCTGCTCCTATAAATCTATCTCGGCTCTCAATACAACCGTTCAATTTTGGTTTTTAAAAAACCCACCCAGATTGGCGAGGCGGATTTGAAGGACGGCTCCAGCAGCGAACTTGTGGCCAGAGCTCCCCGATCCACCACCGCAGCTCAGGGCGGCGTTGCCTCACATTGCAGCATTTCCCGGGATATTTAACAAAGAGCCTCGAAAGCGATCACAAGAGCTGCATTAAAAAAGCAGTCTGCAGAGTAACTGCACTGCGCTTTATTGCACATTATATGATAGTTCTATTATATATTAATTGATGATTTTGTCCCAAGGCGGGCGGAGGGACCTCTGTCCACGGCGCGGTGGTCGATCGATTCCAGGTTCGTGGAGAGGCAGCCAGTTACCTGCGAACAAGGAACAATAACGGCGCAGGTACACGGGCAGCACGAACAGAAATCCCCATTAAACACACACACACAAAGCGCAGGAGTAACTGAGCGGGTCGGGCGGCATCTCTGGGGGAGAAGGTGACGTTTGCGGGTCGGGACCTTTCTTCAGCATTTTGTTTTCTAAATCATCATTCTTTATTTCTATAAAATCTCCATTAGTCGGGCGGGATCGATGGCCAAGAGCGCTACTGTTTCGCATCAAAACTGGGATTCGTAATATCTGGAGGAAGGGTGAAGATAGGGGAAAGGGGGGCCACACGAACACGTAGATTCCGGTTAAGGGCAGGGATTGATACAGTTTCAGATTAATGTATATACACCAGTGGGCAATGACATCCCCCGTTCACAAACGGTGCACATGTGGGCACGATCAAACACAATCCCCCAGAGAATGGTGACACGAAAAGAAAGGAACAAAAATAAGAATTAGAATGTAGGTGAGATTCGGTAGGTGCGACCGGCAAGATCATTTCTTCCCACCTCCAGCTGGAGATTTCATGTGAAGGCTTGTTTGGTCCATGGCGTAGAGACGGGGTTCGCCTGGCGACCTGCTGTGACCAATCTACCTCCACACGTCCGTGTGTAGGTCCACACCACCACCCTGTAACCCAGCGAATTATCCCAAGGTAATTGTGTTATCTCTGCAGGCAAAACTATTCTTTGTATGAACTGCAAACACCGGTTATAAAAAGCAGGCAGACCTGACTGATTTTGATGCACCGATAGAAAATGTCATGTTTTTTTCTGGAGGGTAGAAGACTAAAGAGAGACCTGACATAAGTATATAAAATTATGAGAGGCATAGATGAGATAGACAGTCAGAACCTTTTCCCTGGGTGGCAATGTCAAATATTAGAGTCTAATATTTGACATTAGACTGGTCACTCTCATAGCTTTAATAATGAGAGTTTAAAGGAGAAATAAAGTGGACGAGCTTGAAGCTCAGTTAGAAATTGGCAAGTATGATGTTGTGGGAATTACAGAGACATGGCTGCAAGAGGGCCAGGGCTGGGAACGGAATATTCAAGGGTATACATCCTATCAAAAGACAGACAGGTGGGCAGAGGGGGTGGGGTAGCTCTGTTGGTGAGGAATGAAATTCAGTCCCTTGCAAGGGGTGACATTGAAACAGGAGATGTGGAGTCAGTATGGATAGAACTAAGGAATTGTAAGGGTAAAAAGATCCTAATGGGACTTATCTACAGGCCCCCAAACAGTAATAATAATAATAAATTTAATTTTTATAGCGCTTTTCTAAGACTCAAAGTCGCTTTACAATAGTAACAGACAATAGCAAACGGAGAAGCGGCAAACAAACAGCGCCAGCGTCCTCTCCGTGCAGCACATAAAGAAAGAATACAGACATAACAATAATAAAGACATTTAAACATAAAAACATCCCCCCACAATGGTTCCCATTATGAGGGAAGGCACAAAGTCCAGTCCCCATCCCCAGTTCACCCATAGTCGGGCCCATTGAGGCCTCCACAGTTGCCTCTACGGAGGCCCGATGTTCCAGGCCGTTCTCGCCGGGTGGTGGTGCTCCGGCGTCAGGAGAATCCTCACAGCGGCTTGGGAACCCTGGAACGGCCGCTTCCGTACTGGAGACCGCGGCTTCCGAAGCCAACAAGGCCGCGCCGGTTGGAGCTCCACAACTGGTGATCTCATCGTGAGATCCCAGGCTCCCGATGTAAAGTCAGCGCCGCCGCCCGCAGCTGGCCGCTCCTCAGACCCGCAGCTCCGCGATGTTTTTTATCGCCGGTTCCAGCGCGGCGACCCGGGCAAGGCATCGCCCGCTCCGCGATAGCACTCCTGCGCTGTGCCGCCGCCGAAGCCGAGGTACTGGGCGGTCCCCGACAGGAAACGCCGCTCCAGGCCCGCTGGTAGGCCGCGAGGACGGTTCGAAACTGCATCCCCGGAGAAAAGCTGCCTCTCCGACCAGGCAGGGACCCTGAAGGACAGTTTCCCCCTTCCCCCCCCCCCCCCCCCCCCCCCCCCCCACCCCCCACAAAAAAAAGTCTAGGCCTCCAAACAAAACACTTTAACTAACTAAAAATTTAAAAAAAAGATGAAGAGACAGACAGCTGCTGGCAGGGCAGCCATGCACAGGACAGCGCACAGGGCAGCGCCCCCAACCGATCCCCAACCAGTAGCCTGGACATAGGGCGCAAGTTGAATCAAGAGTTAAAATTTGGCATGTCATAAATGCTACGGTTGTTATGGGAGATTTCAACATGTAGGTAGACTGGGAAAGTCAGGTTGGTACTGGACCCCAAGAAAGGGAGTCTGAGAAGTGCCTCCATGATGGATTCTAAGAGCAGATTGTATTGGAGTCTACCAGGGAGAAGGCAATTCTGGATTTAGTGTTGTGTAATGAACCGGATTTGATAAGGGAACTTGAGGTTAAGGAGCCATTAGGAGGTAGTGACCATAATATGATAAGTTTTAAACTATAATTGGAGAGGAAGAAGGCTAAATTGGAGGTGTCAGTATTACAGTTGAACAAAGGGGACTATGGAGCCATGAAGGAGGAGCTGGCCAAAGTTGACTGGAAAGATATCCTAGCTGGGATGACAGTGGAACAACAATGGCAGGTATTTCTGGGAATAATACAGAAGGTGCAGGATCAGTTCATTCCAAAGAGGAAGAAAGAATCCAGGGGGAATAAGGGGCAACCGTGGCTGACAAGGGATAAATCCCCAGGGCCTGATGGTCTGCATCCCAGGGTACCTAAGGAAGTGGCTCTAGAAAGCGTGGACACATTGGTGATCATTTTCCAATGTTCTATAGATTCAGGATCAGTTCCTGTGGATTGTAGGGTAGCTAATGTTATCCCACTATTTAAGGCAAGGCAGCGCCTTTACCACCTCAGGCAATTGAGGAAATTCAGAGTGTCTCCGAGGATCCTCCAGTGCTTCTACGCAGCGGCGGTGGAAAGCATCTTGTCCGGGAACATTACCATCTGGTTTGGGAATTGCTCTGCCAAGGACAAGAAGGCTCTGCAGAGAGTAGTGCGTTCGGCCAAACGCACTATGGGAACTTCACTTGCCCCCCTGCAGGAACTATACATCAGGAGGTGCAACTCCAGAGCCAACAATATCATGAGAGACCCCTTCCACCCCTGCAATGGACTGTTCCAGCTGCTACGGTCAGGCAAACGCCTCCGTTGCCATGTGGTGAGAACGGAGAGGTTGAGAAGGAGTTTCTTCCCAGAGGCCATTCGGACTGTAAACGCCTATCTCACCAGGGACTAACTCTACTGAACGTTTTTCCTTCCATTATTTATTATGTAAAAGAATATGTGTGTTATGATTGTGTTTATAGTTTGTTTGGTTGTTTGTCTTTTGCACAAAAGTCCGCGAGCATTGCCACTTTCATTTCACTGCACATCTCGTATGTGTATGTGACAAATAAACTTGACTTGACTTGACTTGACTTGACTTGAGAGAAAACAGGGATTATAGACCAGTTAGCCTGACATCAGTGGTGGGGAAGATGCTGGAGTCAATCATAAAAGATGAAATAGCGGCACATTTGGATAGCAGTAACAGGATCGGTCCGAGTCAGCATGGATTTACGAAGGGGAAATCATGCTTGACTAATTTTCTGGAATTAAAGGTTCCCTTTCAGAATGGCAGGCAGTGACTAGTGGGGTACCGCAAGGCTCGGTGCTGGGACCGCAGCTATTTACAATGTACATCAATGATTTAGATGAAGGGATTCAAAGTAACATTAGCAAATTTGCAGATGACACAAAGCTGGGTGGCAGTGTGAACTGTGAGGAGGATGCTATGAGAATTCCCTGGGAAACGTCTTCTCATTTTGCACTGTACAACTGTTGCTTTGCAAGATGACAATAAAGGTTGATTGGATTGATTGATTGATTGATTGAATGCAGGGTGACTTGGACAGGTTGGGTGAGTGGGCAGACGCATGACAGATGAAGTTTAATGTGGATAAATGTGAGGTTATCCACTTTGGTAGTAAAAACAGGAAGGCAGATTAATGGTGTCAAGTTGGGAAAAGGGGAAGTACAATGGGATCAGGGGGTCCTTGTTCATCAGTCAATGAAAGTAGGCCCCCCTCGGTCATGACTGACCATGGGTGATGCATCCTAGTTGTTGGCTGCTTGCTACAAAACTCAGCTAGAGCAGCGTCGCTTGTGGCTGAAGAAACCAATGCGGGAGTGACAGTCTCTGTGGCAAAGGTCACATTTGTGTGTGGTCTCTGGTTTGTTGAAGTTGCTGCTCTCCTTTCTGCGTGCCCGCTTGTCTGGGATATGGGGAGAAGGCAGGAACAGGGTACTCATGTTACTTCGAATGTGCAGCAGGCAGTGAAAGCAAATGGCATGTTAGCCTTCATTGCGAGAGGATTTGAGTTTATGAGCAAGGAGGTCCTACTGCAGTTGGACAGGACCCTGATGAGACAGCATCTGGAGTATTGTGTGCAATTTTGGTCTCCTAATTTGAGGAAGGACATTATTGCTATTGACGGAGTGCAGCGTAGGTTCACCAGGTTAATTCCCAGGATGGCGGGACTGACATATGATGAAAGAATAGGTCGACTGGACTTGTATTCACTGGAATTTAGAAGGATCAGAGGGGATCTTATAGAAACATATAAAATTCTTAAAGGGTTGGACAGGCTAGTTGCAGGAAAAATGTTCCCGATGTTGGGGGACTTCAGAACCAGGGGTCACAGTTTAAGAATAAGGGGTAGGCCATTTAAAACTGAGATGAGGAAAAACATTTTCACCCAGAGAGTTGTGAATCTGTGGAATTCTCTGCCACAGCAGGCAGTGGAGGCCAATTCACTGGATGTTTTCAAGAGAGTTAGATTTAGCTCTTTGGGCTAAAGGAATCAAGGGGTATGGGGGAAAAGCAGGAACGGGGTACTGATTTTAGATGATGAGCCATGATCATATTGAACGGTGGTGCTGGCTCGAATGGCTGAATGGCCTACTCCTGCAAGCTATTTTCCTATGTTTCCTTTTCTATGTTCTATGTTTTGAAAGAATCACTGAATCTCTTCGGGTGTGTTTGGTGGCAGGTTACTCTGCGGAGCAAGTGAAAAGCCATTCTCTCTTTCTGACTGGAATTAAACCTGTATTTGGATACAACGGTCTCTATGGCTACAGGAGGAACACGCCAACATTGCGAAGACTCCCATCGTCATTTGGTATGACCAGCCTGTCGCCTCGTTATTGAACAAATCTGTTGGCAGTCGCTCCCCCCTGTTGCGGCTAGTTCAGCGCACTGACGTTTGACAACACTGGGATATCACCATTGTTTGGATCTTTGGTATCACTGGTGCTTGGCTTGTCTCGTCTTGTTGATAGGTAGTAGAGTCATAGAGCACAGTCCAACACTTCATAGAAACATAGAAACATAGAAAATAGGTGCAGGAGTAGGCCATTCGGCCATTCAATATGATCATGGCTGATCATCCAACTCAGTATCCCATCCCTGCCTTCTCTCCATACCCCCTGATCCCTTTAGCCACAAGGGCCACATCTAACTCCCTCTTAAATATAGCCAATGAACTGGCCTCAACTACCTTCTGTGGCAGAGAATTCCACAGATTCACCACTCTCTGTGTAAAAAATGATTTTCTCATCTCGGTCCTAAAAGACTTCCCTCTTATCCTTAAACTGTGACCCCTAGTTCTGGACTTCCCCAACATCGGGAATAATCTTCCTGCATCTAGCCTGTCCAACCCCTTAAAATTTTTGTAAGTTTCTATAAGATCCCCCCTCAATCTTCTGAATTCTAGCGTGTACAAGCCGAGTCTATCCAGTCTTTCTTCATATGAAAGTCCTGCCATCCCAGGAATCAGTCTGGTGAACCTTCTCTGTACTCCCTCTATGGCAAGAATGTCTTTCCTCAGATTAGGAGACCAAAACTGTACGCAATACTCCAGGTGTGGTCTCACCAAGACCCTGTACAACTGCAGTAGAACTTCGGCCCAACTCGTCCATGCCGACCAAGATGTCCAATCTAAGCTGATCCCATTTGCTCACATTTGGTCCATATCCCCATAAATCTTTCCTATCCATTTGGAAACACACATCAGTCCCTACTGTAAAGATGTGGATTACAAACATGTCCGAGACACTACATTTGGAAAATATTAGGCTTGTCTTGGCAAGGGGCAGGTATATCTCCACTTTTTTCTTTTTTTCCCCTTTTTTTCTTTTCCTCTCTTATACCTTTCCTCACTCTTTGGCCACACTACTTTGGTTGTCTAGGGGTCCTGTCTTTTCACTTCTCACCTTTTCCTGTTCTTTCTCTCTTGTTTTCTCTCATTTTCAGGTTAAAAGATCAAAATTGAAGCTGAACAATAATTGTATAATTTTACATGCCGAATGTTTTATTCTTGTACAATTGCTTCTAATAAAAATAATTTAAAAAAAATATATTTCTTATCCATGTACCCGTCCAGTTGTCTTTTACATGTTGTTATTGTGCCTGCCACAGCTACCCCCTCTGGCAGCTTGCTCCATATACCCACCACCCTCTTATTGATTAAGTCGGCCCTCGGGTTACTATTAAATCTTTCCCCTTGCACCTTAAACCTATACCCTCTAGTTCTTGATTCCCATTCATCCTTTCAATTCCCCTCATGATTTTATACACCTCAATAAGGTCACTCCTTAGCCTCCTGAGCTCCAAGGGAAAAAATGTCCCAGCCTGCCCAATCTCTTCCATTAGCTCAGGCCCTCAAGTCCTGGCAACATCCTTGTAAATCTCACAATAATTCCCAATCTAAAACATGATTAGATAAATCCACCACAATACCTCTCCCTTAGAATACAAAATGCCAGAGTATCTCAGCGGGTTAGAAAGTATCACTGGATCCGAAACGTTGACTATCCATGTCCTTCAGGGATGATGCCTGGCCCATTGAAATAATCCTGCACTTTGTGTGCTATGCAAGATTCCAACATCTGCAGTCCCTTGTGTCTGCACAGTACCGCTCCCTGTTTGCATAGGTTGCTGGTAAATTGATTTGTTTGTGTTATTAACAAAAATCTGTGTATTGTACTTTCTAGTAACTGTGTGGTGAACTTTAAAATATCTGAGGGAAAGGTAAAGAGCAATCCATAATTTCAATATTGTTAACCAACGATTTACTAATACGATTATTTAGGCTTTGTTTCCATTGTAATGTGAATATATATAAGACACCTCTATTGTAGCTCCATGGGAATGCATTTGGTGTTTAGTTCTTGACCATGCTCACCTTTACGTTTTCCATTCAGTGATCAGAAAATGTTGCACATTACTAAACTCTACTAAAGGCGACCAGCTCCTGAACTACACTCTATAAAAGATTAACTCTCGATCAAACGAAGACTGTCTAACCTTTTGCTAACTCTACCTACATTTTAATATTTTCTTGATGTTTATACAAGGGAGTTTGTAAAAAATAAAAAAAAGATGAATTACGGTATTTTTGTCTCTTTACATTACTGGTAGCGAAACACCGTTTCGGCTCAAGTCAAGCCTCATGGCTTTGTGAGGTAATCTGCACAAGATTCACGAGGCACGTTTGCACTTCTAACACTGCCTATTGCAATTAATTACAGCTCATTGCACTTATTTCCAGTTCCTCTCACCCTTCATCTATCAATATACTTTTAAAACTGTGTGTGTGTGTCTTTATTTGTTTGTGTCTTTATTTGTTTGTGTCTTTATTTGTTTGTGGGTGTCAGATTTGGCCTTTGATTCCTTGGTCCGCCAAAACCACACGCAAAAACTCCGAGATTTTATCCATTTCGCTAGACATTTCACTTTTACATTCGTAAATCCAATCCTCATTAAATTTCGTCGTTTTAATCTACACATTTTTGCACTTGGTCTAGTATGAATTTAAAACAATTGAAAGTATAAACATTTGAATGTTTCCTCTTTTCATTATTGTCATAAAGACCCGATATGTTTTTGTGTGTGAAACTGAAGGATGCATCACCCAGATAGACACAAAAAGCTGGAGTAACTCAGCGGGTCATGCAGCATCTCTGGAGAAAAGGAATAAGTGACCTCACCTATTTCTTTTCTCCAGAAGTGCTGTCTGACCCGCTGAGTTACTCCAGCCTTTTGTTACTATCTTCGGTTTATACCAGCATTTGCAGTTCCATCCTACATGGTGCATCCCCCACTGGTATGTCACGGTGGTATTTGAACCTACAAAATTGACTCCTTATTGAGATTCCTAGTACATAAAGCACAACTGACACAGATGTGGTGATGAGTCCAAGGACGTGGGGGTAGAATGCATGAAGAGGTAATTTATAATGAACAATTTTTACAATTTATAGATACTAATTACACAATGTTCAATATAACTTATTTTGTTAAAAGCCAATGTATCTGAAACTATTATGCAGGAAAGATGTGACTGCACTGGAAATGCAGGAGAGTAAAGTTACCAGGGTGTCGCCAGGACAGGAAAGTCTTTTCAATGAGAAGAGATTGGATAACTTGGGATGGTTTACTTTGGTAAAGAGTTGGACGATGGGAAATATAGTCAGCGTAAGCAGGATGGAACAATTTCTCCAGGCAGTAAGGTCAGAAACCAAGGGTAATCGTGTTAAAAAGAAGGAATACAAGAATTATATGAGAGGGAAGGACTATTTTCACCGAGAGGCTGGCGCAGGCAGAATTCCCTTATCACATTTAAACAGTGCTTGTATATGCTTTTGAAAAGCTGTGCTGGGTAGGGTTACAGAGCTGATGCTGGAACGAGGCTAGGAACTGGAAAGCTGTTTCAATTGATATGAATGTATATTTTCTCTGATGCTATGATGTTTAATCTATTAAAGCAGATTTTATCAATACATATTCTGCCTAGTTCCAACTTTAATTTCCAGATAAATCGTTTTTTCTATTAAAGTCCATATGTGGTAAAATAAAGACAAAGTTCATTTACTGGAATCACCATTTTAATATATTACATGATATACCTGAATTAATGAAATAAATATGTACGGTCAATCAAAACTGCTTTTTAAATTATATGTAATTATTCACATTATAAATCATACAATAATCCTTTCACGTATAGCTGCAGATTGGGGAACCTCTGGTTTTCTTTAGAACCAGAAGATCATAGGCTTTTAAATGAATTTGAAGAAATGAAATCTAACTATAGTTTGGCCATTTTGAATACTGCAAAGAAATGTGATTGTCTCATCAATTATCAACACACTAATTAAAGCTGGGGTGTAGACGTGTAGACATTAGGTAGTTGAGGCTAGTAAACATGAGAGAAAATACAAAAGAAAATATATGAAATGCAAAAATTCTAGACATACATAATTTAAATAGCTCTACAGAGTTGGTTTATGGATTATGGGTTTCAACAAAGGACTCAAAACATTAACCTATCTTTTTTTATCTGTGTATATCTATCGTATTTTAAAATCTGTGAACTTTAAATAATTATTTGCAGACAATAAAGTCATTAATATTAATTTAACATTAGTTGATTTCTTAGATTAAAAAAATGAAAGGATCTTGCTTGAACTTTATGGAGCATTTGGGAAATATCTGGGCACAAACACTGGATATTTTACTCTCTGTTAAAAACACAATTAATATTTGTGTGAATGTAACACACAGATGATTTACAATAAAAACACCAGTGGTATTGATTATATATTACTGGGAACTCCGTCTAGGTTAAGTGAAGTATTATGTAACAAAATGCAACACCTTATTGTTTTTAAAATCACTGTATTGATTTAGGTTTGAAAGTTAAAGCCACACTGTTGATGCAAAATCGATGTCCTGTGGGTTCGGGTCCATCATCAAATACGTGGCCCAAGTGTGCATCACACTACATAATAAAAATAAAACAGAGAGTTCATTGTGCGCGTCACACCATATAAAGAATACTTGAAATGCATTCTTAAAATCAACATATTAATTTTTTTGTCAGATGCTTACCCAGTTTTAACGGTTAATCTCATGGAGAGGATTTATCAGCAAACGTCATGCACAGTTACTGTGCGGTGACATTAGCTAACACAGCAAACAATCAGAATCACTTTTAAATATAGCTACGTATGTTCAATATGCAGTTTTAGGACTTAGAAGTGCAGAATTTAACTAAAGTCCAAGAATATAGTGAAGGTCTCAATATTATCTTCAAAAGATAAAATTACGTCCTTGACCATTCGATACTTTTACTGAATTAACACAGACAGCATTTTAGACACAAAAGTTAAACTACGGAATGTGTCACTTGTTCACAATTTCCTTCACTGCATTAACCCACAGTGCTCAACCACTATTTTCATTGGGTGGAAATAATTGCTTCTGTTGATTTATATAGACAGACAATTCCCTGTTTTAACTACTGGTATGTTAAGGAAAGTTATCAAGGGACAGGCAAAATTCAATTCAGATCATTTCTGTCTACCTTTTTGCAAATAAGTTCAGTTCCCGTCGATCCCATGGAGTTGTCTGGACGACGCAGTGCATTCGTGTTGGATTCATCATTGTTCACCGCGCCGTGGATTTGCCAGAAAGACGGCCAACCGCTGCCAGAATCGTACTTCGTTTCAGAGCTATTGTTAACCATTTAAAGTGCAATAACATAATTAGCACCCAGTAACAATAACACACTTAATTTTTGCAAATTTCATCCAAATAGATAAAAGTTGCGGAAAAATGAATATTGCATCTGCATGAAATTAATCCAAATGATATATAATTTTTGCTTCAGCATGGTCGTGTAACTCAAAATCAAAAGAACTGCAGATACTAAAAATACCGGAAAAACAAATCCTTAGCTGCAATTCCACTCTCCTTTTAATGTCAAATATTTATTGTTAACATATTTATGCACTCCTAATCGACATTAATCACATGCTTCCTTCAGAACAGTTATCTGTTAGCTGGTTGCATAAATAAGTATCAGCCACTTTTGACATGGGTCTTACAGTTAGGCCTTCTGGCTACTAACTTACCATTTGTTGTGTTCTGGGAGTTTTACCGACAATCAACAGAATCATATTCAGTAAAAAGATGGAAAGTGCTCTGCAAAGTTCAAAGTGATGCTAGTCAAGAAGTTTTAAGTCAAATGTTTTCTTCTGGTATGAAATAATAAGATTAAACGAGCTTGCCAGTTTGATCTTTATTTTATGAGGAGTTACGTCGAGGGATTAGGTGAAGACCCCACCAGCACGCATGCGCGACATTCTTCAAAGCAGCGGTGTGGAATCACAGTAATAGTAATGAAATAAACATAGTAAGATAAGAAGAACTAGGATACCAGTTGACCTTTATAAGAGGGTGGGCGTGGAGGGCACGTAATCCCTCGACGTAACTCCTCATAAAATAAAGATCAAACTTCAAACTGGTAAGTTCTCGTTTAATTTTACTATTTTACTTCGGAGTCACGTGAGTGACTACGTGAAGATTTTAAAGATCTGTGATTTCATGCCGTGGAACAAATCCATGCTTCACTCACTGCCGAAGTCATCCAAGGGAGGAAGTATGTTATCGTAATTAAACATGAATCAATTTTTTTAAAACAATAACGATTTATTTTTTAACAAAGAAAATAACGCTCCTTCGGGCTAAATTATATTGCAGAACTTTAAATTATTTCTGCAAACACTGCAGGTCTGGCGATCGGCTTGTTATAAAATATTTGGAAAGTCTTTTCCGTAGACCATCCTGCTGTCGCCAGGATATGGTCCATTGGTACCTCCATATTTCTGGCCGCCGATGTTGCTGCTGCCCTGGTGGAGTGAGATTTAAAAATGTCAGTATCCACCCCAGCAGCCCCCAGAACCTGTCTGAGCCATCTTGAGATGGTCTGTACTGACACCCGTCCATGAGGCTGTTTGAAGCTAACCCATAATGCCATTTCGCTTCCTCTTAAGGCTTTTGTTGTCCTAAGATAAAGCAGTAGGTGTGTCATGACACACAAACGGGGGTCAGGTGGGTATGCCCGGAATTCCAAACTCAGTCCCGAAGTTCCCGGTCTGCTCTGTTTGACCAACTCCAAGATCCGGAAGGTTATCTTGTCAGTTGATTTCATATTGTCCAATCTTAATTTGTATAGGGACTGGACCCTTTGAGCTGAGACCAAAGCCATCAGCATGACTGTTTTGGTGCGAGTTGTTCCAGGGACAGGGACATTGCTGGTGACCAACCCATTAGCAATGTCAGTACAACACTGACGTCCCAGATCTGGGTGTACCTTGGTCTGGGGGGATTGGTGTTGTAGATACCCCTCATTAGTTTGGCAACTAGAGGGTGGGATCCCATGGACTGCTGTCCCGGTGCCTGCCATAAATATGCTGACAGAGCACTCCTAGCACTGTTAATAGTGCTGTAACTCAGTCCTTCATCAAAGTGAAGGCTGGATAGGAACTCCAGGACGTTGGTAATTGTAGCTGATTTGTATGCTACTCCAGTCCTTGAGCAGTACGCTTCCCACTTCCAAATGCTGGAGAGTTACCGCTTCTTAGTCAATTCTCGGTAGGCCGCCGTGATCATGTTCATGGTCCTGTCCGATAATCCCAGATCCAACAAAGGTCTTTTCAAATTCTGCAAGCCAACAGATTTATCCTGTCATGGCATGGATGACTTTCGCCCGTAACAGGATGGACCAAAAGATCTGGTCTTTTGGAAATGATCATGAGTGGTTCAGAGACCATGTCGAGGACCACAGGGAACCATGGCTGTGTAGGCCAATCAGGTACTACCAAAATACCTGAAGCTGAGTCCATTTTTATTTTGCGTAGGACCTGACTGATGAGGCAGAAGGGGGGAAAAGGCATAGAAAAACAAATTTCCCCAATTCAGCGAAAAAGCGTCCATCACTGCTGCCTCAGGGTCTGGTTCCCAAGCGACATATGTTGGTAACTGGTGATTCAGTCTGGATGCAAAGAGATCGATTACAGGTGTACCATACCGCATTGTAATATCAGCAAATACTTTGTGGTTCAACATCCATTCGGTGTTGTCATTAAATTTTCGTGACCTGGTGTCTGCCACTGTATTGAGCTTACCTGGTAGGTAAGTTGCTGATAGCCAAATATGTCTGTCGACACACCATTGCCAGATTGTGTTGACCAGATCGTCACACAATATCGATTTTATTCCACCCATATGATTAATATGCCACCACCGTGGTATTATCAATTTGTAGGCGGACATGCAAATGGTGCATAGCTGAACAGTAAGCTTTAGCCCATAAAACACACCATAAAACATCTGTAGTAGTGATGATTCTTGTATGTTCCATCTACCTCCAGTACTAGATATAGTGTTAGTTGCTCCCCAGCCCTGAGCACTGGCATCCGTTTGTAATGTAATGATGGGTTATTGATAACGATGGGGCTGGAACTATGCCAAATGTTTTCTTTCCACCATTGTAACTCCGAAATTGCTTTGGCTGGTAATTGCATAGGTCGATCAAAATGACCTGCATGTTGTTTTAGCGCTTGCATCTTTCCCCTTTGTAAATTTTGGTCATGCAAAGGTCCAAATTGAGTCGCTGGAAATGCTGCCACTAATTTCCCAATCACTTTTGCCACCTGTCGAATAGATGGTTGATTAGTAACAATCAATTTGTTGCAGGCTTCCACCAAATCTGCTGCTTTGTCCTTTGGCAATGTTACAGACATGTGGACAGAGTTAATTGTGAATCCCAGATAGTCCATAGTTGTGGATGGTGTCAACTTAGATTTATCTGGATGTATGATAAACCCCAGTGTTTCAAACAGATGTTTGGTAGCTAAAACCGCTGATTTAGCTCATTCCAGGGTTTCCCCACAATCAAAATATCATCAAGATATGCCATAACAATATGTTTTTGTTTCCTTAGTATTGCCAAGGCTGGTTTCAATATCTTGGTAAATAGTATTGGGGCTGATGTTAACCCATTAGGCAACGCTTTATACTGCCATAGTTGCCCCATCCAGTTAAATTTTAGGTATCGACGATGATCCTTATGAATGGGTACTGAGTAGTATGCATCTTTTAAATCGATGCATGCCATGAAGTATCCTTCGGAAACGAATTGTTTGGCAGTAACAAATGTTTCCATTTTGAAATGTATATACTTAACAAAAGTATTCAGTCTAGTTAAGTCAATGATGATGCGACATCCACCATCTTTCTTGGTTTTTGTAAAAATGTTCGATACAAATTCCAGAGAGTCATGCTCCGTTCTCTCTATAACTCCTTTAACATGTAACCTCACCAGTTCTGCATGTCCTTCGAATTTTTCCCGTTGTGAGAGTACAAACTCCCTGTCAGGTACATGTTGAACTGGTGGCATACTTTTTTGGATGAAATCAATTTTGTATCCCTGAATACTTTGTAGTATATATTTATCAAATGTAATAGTCCTCCATGCTTCCCAAAACAAGTGTAACCTTCCTCCTGTTAGTACAGGACCTACACCTTTTATGTTCTGGAAGGAACCAGACCCACCTACCTCCATGGTTACCGGTGGTATGTTCATTTCTTCGGCCTCTGTTTTTTCACTGGTCGATGCGCCGAAGTGTGGGGTTGGCGCATTTTCCATGAGGGCCGCTCTGGGCCTTGGCCTAAAAAAGACCTTTGTGGTAGATGTGCGGCCCTCATGCTTTCACCAGCACCCTGGTGTTGATGCCTGCTGGTGGTTGCATAGGGGTGCTGCCACCTGGGGTGTGTGGTTTTGCTCGATCCTGCAGCTGCCCTCATAAGCCCAATGGCTTTAGACTCTTCGTCCAGTTCTTTTACTTGCTTGGACAAGTATTTTCCAAACAGCAGTATCTGTGGCTGTGCAGTTGCAGTTTTGCACAACCCAGCGAATTTGGGGTTGAGGGCGTTCTTCCGCAGGCAGTTTATTTCATACTGTGTATTACACAGTAGGGCCAGTGTGTCCTGCTGGTTTTCTGTCATTTCGACACCATCAACGGAACGAGCGTAGGACGTTATGGCTGAAGTCAGAAGTTTTAATACTTTCTGAAGCTTCACCTCCTGGGCCCTTATGCCCAGCCCAATGTACCCCCCGATTTGGCTGTTGATGGCGGGTACATTTAGTGAGATGCAGTTCTCCGGAGGTATATATGTGTCCATTGTTTCATTGACTACCTGTTCCTGCAGTGGGTGGAAGGACAGGTAGTCTATACTGGCCGCCAGTTTGGCCTGCAATGGTTGTCCCGCTTGCGGTGGTACCGCAAACTTGTTGACCACTCCCAGCAGCTCTTCCTGGTCCTGCACCCCCAGCACACTGCTGGTATCTTCAGCCATGAACCCCTCTTCCAGGCCAGCCCAGCCCTTGCCCCCAACGCTCCCCTCTGTCGAGGGAGATGCGATGGACAGCGCCGAATACGGTGCTGTTGTGGGTGTGCGAGCACTCCCATGGCGAGCTTGCTCCATCTCCCGGAGCAAGTCTCGCTGGAGCATCTGCTCCATCAACCGCTCCATGCGGGATAGACGGTCACCTTTGCTGTTCTCGGGCAGCGCGTCCTCCTGGCCGGACTCGTCCAAGTCTATCGGCCGGGCCAACTTCTGCTTCGCCTTGCCTCCAACCCGCTGCGTTGGTTCGAGCTGAGCAGTGTTTGAGTCGGTGACCGTCGGTCGCCCCCCACTGCCGGAACCTTCCTGGTCCACCACAGTCGTACGGGACGCGACCTTCTCTATTTTCCTTCCCTTGTCCATGTTTGCTGAAATACAGAACACAGCAAGGGTTCGAAATAAACGACCTCAGAATAAGATTAACTTACCTGCAGGTCGCGTTTTAAACTTTGCCGCGGGAGAGCTCTTCCCCCGCCCGTCGCAGTTGCGCTGCGTGAGACGCTATGTCGCGCATGCGTGCTGGCGGGGTCTTCACGTAGTCACTCACGTGACTCCGAAGTAAAATGGCAGTATAGATGTTTATAAGGGAACAAT
The DNA here is from genome assembly GCF_010909765.2 of Amblyraja radiata. Lineage (NCBI taxonomy): Eukaryota > Metazoa > Chordata > Chondrichthyes > Rajiformes > Rajidae > Amblyraja > Amblyraja radiata. The sequence goes on along the minus strand of NC_045957.1, from coordinate 129,548,533 downwards.
GGGATACATTTCCCCTTCAGTGGATCAAATACATCATAATACGAACTTGCTTTTATGGACTGCTAATCATATAACAAAGAATCCCACATATTTCTAGAAACATAACAAGATCATAACCAGAGAACAGAGACCTAAACTTGGCCAATGGGGGGAGGGCAAAGGTGGCGCGGATGATGTTTCCAATGAAGGTATAGAGGACATCTGGTAGAGAGATTCAGGCAGCAAAAGCCATAGTTAGATAATTAGGTTGTACATTTATTAATGTGCTATTTTGAGTAGTGGTCACTAATACTTGATAGTTCCTAAAATAGCTCAGAGAGGAATGGACTTTAAGATTCATTTGTGAATTTTGCCAGTCTTCAATAAATGTAAAGGAACACATTTCTCAAAATCCTCATCACCGTGAGGCACACCACTAGTCACAGGCCTCCAGTCCAAGAAGCAACCTTCCACCTTCTGCATCCTTCCATAAAGCCAATTTTCTATCCATTCAGCTATTTTCCTTGGATCCCTTGCGATCTAACCTTCCAGAGCAGCCTACCATGCGGAACCTTGTCGAATGCTTTGCTGAAGTTAAAGGAGATGTTCAGAGCAGTCACCTGCCTTCTCCCTAAAACCCCTGACATCCGTACTACTCAAGAATCAATCTATCTCTGCCTTAGAAATGTCCATAGACTTGGCCTCCACAGCCTTCTTTGGCAAAGAATTCCACATATTCATCAGCCTCTGACTAAAGAAATTCCTCATCTCCTTCCTAAAGAAATGTCCTTTAATTCTGAGGCTATGACCTCTGGTCCTAGACTCTCCCACTTGTGGAAACATCCTCTCCACATCCGCTCTATCCAAGTCTTTCACTATTCAGTGCGTTTCAATGAGGTTCCCCTTCATTCTTACTCCAGCGAGTAAAGGCCCAGTGCTGTCAAACACTCATCATATGTTATCAAACACTCATCATGTTATATTAGTTTAAATATACAACTTAAAACTCAAATGAAGTTAAATGAAGCAAGCCACTGAAAGGAAATTAGATAAAATGGGCTCACAGTTTTAAAATGTATTTATGTGTAAATACGAATCTCTTTAGAGCCAAATGCTGATTCTGAAAATGGGGAGGAGCTGTAGAAAACATGGGTTGCCAAATCACTGTAAAAAGGTTATTAATTATTTTTATTAGTTCTGCAAGTTGGCAAACCTTAATCATGAATTTCTGTTAATTTTGGACCATGAGCCTGAAGATTTGGATATGGCTCTTCCCATAATTATTGCTTCATTAAATTCTAACACCAAGCTATGTTAATATTCACAGACTGAAATACATTCAGGCCAGCTGGTTTATTTTTCCTTATTTTATTGTCACGTACCGAGTTAGTGTGAAAAGCTTATCCAGTCGGGACACTGGAATTTTAACATTAGTCCAGCAGCAACACTGATTTTAACATTATCGGAGACCCATGAGAGACTAATACACACATAAATTCCTTACAAGGGCAACAACCAGACCTACTGTTGACTAATATTTTGCCTCTATTTAAGAAAGTCTGCAAGAAAAGCCAGGGAACTACAGACAGAGGTCTTACATCAGTGGTGGGTAACTTATTGGAGGGGATCTTCAGAGATAGGATCTACATGCATTTGGAAAGGCATGGACGGATTAGGGATAGTCAGTGCGGCTTTTATGCCTGGGAAATCACATTTTACCAATTTGATACCAATTCTTTTTGAAAAATTGACCAACAAGATTGGCGAGGGCAGTAAGGTAGGCATTATCTGCATGGACTTTAGCAAGGCCTTTGACCAGATACCACATGGTTGGCTGGTAAGGAAGGTTAGATCACATGGGATGAAGGGCAAGCTAGCCAAATGGCTACAAATTGGCCTTAAGGCAGAAGCAGAGGGTAATGGAGTTCTCTGCCACAGAAGGCAGTGGAGGCCAATTCACTGGATGTTTTCAAGAGAGAGTTAGATATAGCACATAAGGCTAATGGAATCAAGGGATATGGGGAGAAAGCAGGAACGGGGTACTGATTTTTGATGATCAGCCATGATCATATTGAATGGCAGTGCTGACTCGAAGGGCCGAATGGCCTACTCCTGCACCCATTTTCTATGTTTCTGTTTCTATGGTGGTAGAGGGACGTTTTTCAGACTGGAGGCTGGGTTCACCACTGGGCTTGATGCTGGCCCTACTGCTATTCCTTATTTACATTAATGATTTGGATGTGGATGTATAGTTGGTGGCATGGTAGTAAGTTTGCAGGTGATGCTAAAATTCATGGCATGATGAACATTGAAGAAAGTTATTTGTGATTATAATAAGATCTCAATCAACTGGGCAATGGGCCACGGAATGGAAGATGGTGTTTAATTCTGATGAATGCAAGGTATCCCATTTTGGTTGGACAAACCAGGGCAGGATTTACACAGTAAATGGCAGAGCTCGTGGAGTGTCGTAAAAAGGAGAGGCCAAGGGTGCAGAGACAATGTTACATGAAGGTGGCTATATACCGTAGATGGACAGGGCAGTGAAAAAGGTGTTTAGGACACTTGCCTTCATTGGTCAGGGTATGACCGATGGGACATTATGTTTCAGCTGTACAAGACATAGAAACATAGACATAGAAAATAGGTGCAGGAGGAGGCCATTCGACCCAGCACCGCCATTCATTGTGATCATGGCTAATCGCCCCCTATCAATAACCCGTGCCTGCCTTCTCCCCATATCCCTTGACTCCACTAGCCCCTAGACCTCTATCTAACTCACAGAGCTCTATCTAACTCACCGGACAAGACGGTGGTAAAGCCACATTTCGAATACCATGTACAGTTTTGTTCATCTTGCTATAGAAAGGATGTGATTAAACTGAAAAGTGCACAACATATATTTATGAGAACATTATCACATGTGGAGAGTTTCAGTTACATGGTTGGGTAGGATGTGTTTTCCCCCCTGGAGTATAGGATGCTGAGGGATAACCTCATAAAACCACGAGGGCCATAGATAAAGTGTATAGTCACAGTTTCTGCCCCAAGGCAGGGGAGTCGAAAAATAGAAGGCATATGTTTAAGGTGAGAGAAGAAAAGTTTAAAAAGGGACAATTTTTGAGAGGCTGGTGTGTATATGGAACGAGTTGCCAGAGGCAATGCTAGAGGCATTGAAAATACACTATGATTCTATGACTCTAGAGTATAGCTGTTTCCCATTAACTAGTTTTCATAGACTCATTTGAGTAAAAATACGTTCTTGTATCCAAACCAACTGGTCAGGTCAGCCTGAAAGGTGTGAGATGCTGCCAGTAAGTACATCAGTGTGGGTATGAGAATTGACTTTGCTCCAGTGTCTAACCTGAACAACACTGCTTCGCAGCACACACAGTGGTACGTGCCTTGCTCTGTATTAGTCAGATGGATTCCACTGAAAGGCTGCAAGATAAAAATGACATTTACTAATGTTAATAGGTAAAACTTACATACACAAAAAAATTAACTCACAGGTTGAAGTTAAATTAGTCCTTTAGAGTAACAAAGTGTCAGGTTTGTATACTGTTTTAATGGTTGCAAACCTCATTCAAATATATGTTGCAGCTAACTATTCAATTGATATGAAGTGTACATTCTCTCGCCATTAAAACATACACCGCCTGACCAATTCCAGGGGACACAGCAGCAGGCCAGCAAAACTAAGGCTGGGACATGGCAGTGATGGGGATAAAAAATAACTGCAAATGCATAATTTCCTACTGTGATAGATCTGGTTTATCTAAGCCCTGACATTTTGTACAGCTATAACATGGCATCCCTACTCCTATACTCAATACCCTGATAGGTGAAGGCAATATCTACCCCAGGTTATTGAGAGAGAGACAAGAGAGGAAATTACAGGGATCTTAACAAAGATCTTTGTATCCTCTCTAGCCATTGGCGAGGTTCCAGAGGATGGAGGGTAGCCAATATTGTTCCTTTTTTTTTTTAAGAAGGGAAGTAAAGATAATCCAGGAAATTATAGGCAGTGAGTCGCTTGTCAGTGGTAGGTAAGGGAATGGGACAGTCAAGGATGGGCGGCATGGCCTTGTCCATAACAGATCATGTCTTACAAGCTTGATTGAGATTTCGAGGAGGTGAAAAATGTCATTGGTGAGGATAGGGCGATAAATATTGTCTGTGTGGTTTTTAGAAAGGCATTTGTACAAGTCCATCACGGCAGGCGAATGTAGAACACATGGTGTGTATGGTAAGTTTGGATTCTGAACTGGTTGCTGACAGAAGACAGAGGTTGGTGGTGGAAAGATATTATTCTGGCTGGATATCTGTGACTACTGGTTTTCCGCAGGGGTATGTGCTTGGATCTCTGTTATATGTTATATATATAAATGACATGGATGTAAATGTATATGGGTAGGTTCATACATTTGTAGATGACACCAAAATTGGTGGATTTACAGACATTGGGGAAGACTATAAAATGGATTTAGATCAGTTACAGATTTGGGCAAAGAAATGGTGGATGGAATTTTATCAGTGTAAGTGCACTTTGGGAGGTCGAATGTACATAGAAACATAGAAACTAGGTGCAGGAGGAAGCCATTCGGCCCTTCGAGCCAGCACCGCCATTCATTGTGATAATCGCTGATCGTCCCCTATCAATAACCCGTGCCTGCCTTCTCTCCATATCCCTTGACTCCACTAGCCCCTAGAGCTCTATCTAATTCTCTCTTAAATACATCCAGTGACTTGGCCTCCACTGCCCTCTGTGGCAGGGAATTCCACAAATTCACAACTCTCGGGGTGAAAATAAAATGTTCTCACCTCAGTCTTAAATGACCTCCCCTTTATTCTAAGACTGTGGCCCCTGGTTCTGGACTCGCCCAACATTGGGAACATTTTTCCTGCATCTAGCTTGTCCAGTCCTTTTATAATTTTATATGTTTCTATAAGAACCCCCCTCATCCTTTTAAACTCCAGTGAATACAAGCCTAGTCTTTAGTAAGCGGAAAGTATACAATTAATGGTAGGACCCTTGACAACATTGCTGTATAGAGGGATTTTGGAGTCCATAGCTTCCTGAAAGTGGCAACTCAAATAGATGGAGGGGTAAAGAAGGCACATGGTATGCTTGCATTCATCAGTTGCGTTATTTATAGTCAAAATGTCATGCTGCAGCTTTCTAAAACTTTGGTTAGGCCATATTTGGAGTACTGTGTGCACTTCTCGTCAGAATGATGAGGAGGCTTAAGAGTATCTTGGACAAAACTTGGATTGTTTTCTCTGAAGCCTCAATGGTTAAGGGGAGACCTCATAGAAGCATAAATGTATGTCAATGAGTTATACGTCCTATATAAAGGACAGGCAGGTGGGCAGAGCAGGTGGGGTAGCTCTGCTGGTGAGGGATGAAATTCAGTCCCTTGCAAGGGGTGACGTAGGGACTGACGATGTAGTGTCACTTTGGATAGAATTGAGGATTTGTAAAGGTAAGAAGACACCAATGGGAGTTATCTACAGGCCCCCAAACAGTAGCCCGGATATAGGGTGCAAGTTTAATAGAGCAAAACCTTGCAAGGTATTTTGCAGGAGTTAAATTTGGCATGTAACAAAGGTAATGCCACTGTGGTTATGGGAGATTTCAAAATGCAGGTAGACTGGGAAAATCAGATTGGTTCTGGACCCCAAGAAAGGGAGTTTGTAGAGTGCATCCGAGATGAATCCCTAGAGCAGCTTGTATTGGAGCCTAGCAGAGTAGATCATTCTGGATTTAGTGTTGTCTAATGAACCAGATTTAATAAAGGGAACTCAATGTAAAGGAACTGCTAAAAGGTAGTGACCATAATATAATAAGTTTTAATCTGCAATTTCAGAGGGAGAAGGTTAAATCAGAAGTGTCAGTGTTGCAGTTGAACAAAGGGGACTATGAAGGCATGAGAGAGGAGCTGGCCAAAGGATCCGAGCAGGAATGACGGTGGAACAGCAATGGCATGAATCTCTGGGCATAATCCAAAAGATGCAGGATCATTTCATTCCAAAGAGGAAGAAAGATTCTAAGGGAAATAAGTGGCAACCTTGGCTGACAAGGGAAGTTAGCAGTGCTGCCAACTCTCACGCATTGAGCGTGAGAATCACGCATTCCACACAATTCTCAGGCTGATCACAGAATTTCTCATGCTTCCAGATCGCCTCCACACTCTGAGTGACTCACCAATGAGAATAGTTTTCTGTCGGCGGGTTTCCCGTAAAGAACGAGCAATTTGATTGGCTTAAGTCCAGCATCTGCAGTTCCTTCTTAAACTCTATAAATGAGAGTATACCAAAAGTGGAGTTTATAACACCAGTTTGTGTTAAAAACCAGGACTGACCCTCTCATTAATCGACTTTTGTTTTTAATTCAACAGTTTGGTACCCAGTCAACTTAACGTCAGTCTGAAGAAGGGTCTTAACTTACTCCTTCTCTCCAGAGATGCTGCCTGTTCCGCTGGGCAGAGATCCTTGGGGGGGGGGGAGCGGGGGGAGCGGAGGTCTGTCTCCCCCATGTTTTGAGAGGTAGGGGACAATCCCCCCCACTTTTGTGAAATGTTGCAGCAAAACCAAAGCCTCCGAAGTCGAGTCGAGTCGCAGTCGCAGTCGCAACGCCACCACAGCCTCCGAAGTCGGCCGTCTCGGTGATGGTAAGTCCACAGGCTCTGCGACTGGAGCCCTCAAATCCGATTCCAGTTGGAGGCCGCCAGCTCCTAGATTCTAGCAGCAATTCCGGGACTGGCTGCAATTCCCAGGTCGGCTCACCTGCCTGGGGACTGGCTGTAGCGACCAGGTCGCGAAAAACGAATTGAAAATTTGTTTGTGGGTCAGATGATTTTGGGTTACGTCTGGATGCAGCCCATGGGCCGTAGGTTGCCGACCCCTGTCCTACATGTTAGGCCTCATCGTTGCACTTTGGTGAATTTAGAAGTTCCGCGGCTTCACTGACAGTGACTTTGCACGGTAGGTATTTTGTTTATGATTTCTTTGTTTATTTATCTGTGAAGTGAGCGTGTCTTAACTTTATTTTCAGGAATTTAGTTTTAAATGGGCAGTAACAAAATAAAGAAGTATCAAGTTAGACTCCCAACCTCTTAGTTAAACGTCGTAGCTTGTCGTATCTTTTTGTGGGTGGACGTGTTGACTTCGGTTGTCACCTGTGTGGTCGTAGGTTGTCGTAAGTTGTCGTAGGTTTGGTCGTAGGTGGACATTCCAATTTACAAGGAATTGTGTCACCGGTCGACGTAGCTTGTCGTAGCTTGACATCGACTAGGTGGTAGCGTGTCGTAGACATTGTCGTAGGGTGGGTCCAGATTTCTCACTCTCTCAACTCTCAACCAATGTTGGCAGGTCTGAGTAAGGGACGGTGTAAAACTAAGAGAAAAGGTGTATAACATAGCAAAGAGTAGCGGGAAGCCAGAGGATTGGGAAACTTTCAAAGGACATCAGAAGGTAACAAAAAGGGCAATATGGGGTGAAAAGATGTAGTACGAAGGTAAGCTCGGCAAGAATATCAAGAAGGATAGTAAAAGCTTCTTTAGGTAAGTTAAGAGAAAAAGATTAGTAAAGACAAATGTGGGTCCCTTGAAGGCAGAAACAGGTGAAATATTTATGGGGAACAAGGAAATGGCAGAGGAGTTGAACAGGTACTTTGGTTCTGCCTTCACTAAGGAAGACAAACCAGTCCCCCAGATGGATTAGTGGACAGAGGATCTAGGGAGATACTAAAATAAATTTGTATTAGGTGAAAAATAGTATTCGGTAGACTGATGGGACTGAAGGCTGATAAATCCCCAGGGCCTGTTTGTCTGCATCCCAGGGTACTCAAGGAGGTGGCTCCAGAAATCGTGGATGTATTGGTGATCATTTTCCAATGTTCTATAGATTCAGGATCATTTCCTGTGGAATGGAGGGTAGCTAGTGTTATCCCAGGAGCAAGAGAGAAAACGGGGAATTATATGCCAGTTAGCCTGGAGCGCTAGCATGGGTGTTGTGGGTCAAGTCAAGTCAAGCACAGTGAGTGCAGGGCCAACAATCAATTTCAATCCATTTGAAGTCAGGTCAATCCATTTCAAGCTAAGTCAAGCCAAGTCAAGTCGAACAATTTCAAGTCAAATCAATCCAAGTCAGACAATTCAATCCATTTCAAGTCAAGTCAATCCATTTCAAGTCATCAAATCAAGTCAATCCATTTCAAGGGGAGGCCAAACAACTCATTGCATTGTCATTTCATTTCCATTTCCATTTTGCATTGCAGTTTCAAGCACAGGGCAGGCCAAACAACTCATTGCATTGTCATTTCATTTCCATTTTGCATTGCAGTTTCAAGCACAGGGCAGGCCAAACAACTCATTGCATTTTCATTAAGGGCTAACAAATCATTTATTGCAAGTACATTGCAGACTCACAGTTCAGTTGATTCACAGCTTAGAATCACAGTTGTGGCCTCTCCCTCACGATCCTGACTCGCGTCTAGTTATCCGGGGTTTTATAGTCCTGCCCCCCCCCCCCCCTCCCGCCCGGAAGGGGTATTACCTTTGTCATTGTGAATGACAGACGAGAGGACCAATCAGCTGATCTGAAGATTTTTTAAACATTCAGAACTTTTTTATTTTTCATTGATCGGAAAAATCCTTGGGGCTGCTACAACGGAGGAGGACTGTGAGTTAGATGGCCAAAAATCATAGCGATATAGGGTAGCGTCTTTTCTAAAATCAATATACAGCGCAGACAGGAAGTGGTCAAGATGAGACTTTTAGTTATATAGATGTGTTACAATATATATTAATGATTTAGATGATGGAATTAAAAGTAACACTCGCACATTTGCAGATGGGTGGGTGGCAGTGTGAACTGCGAAGAGGATGCTAGGAAGTTGCAAGGTGACTTGGACAGGTTGTGAGTGGGCAAATGCATGGCAGATGCAGTATAATGTAGATAATTGTGAGGTTATCCACTTTGGCGGCAAGAACAAGGAGGCAGATTATTATCTCAATGGTGTCAGATTAGGAAAAAGGGAAGTGCATCGAGACATGGGTGTCCTTGTACACCAGTCACTGAAAGTAAACATGCAGGTACAGCAGTCAGTGAAGAAAGCCTTCATAACGAGAGGATTTGAGTATAGGAGTAAAGAGGTCCTTCTGCAGTTGTACATGTCCCTGGTGAGACCACATCTGGAGTATTGTGTGCAGTTTTGGTCTCCTAATTTGAGAATGGGCATCCTTGCTATTGTGGGAGTGCAACATAGGTTCACGAGGTTAATCCCCAGGATGGCGGGACTGTCATATGAGGAAAGATTGGAAAAACTGGGCTTGTATTAACTGGAATTTAGGACGAGGGGGGATCTTATAGAAACATAAAATTATAAAAAGACTGGACAAGCTAGACGCAGGAAAAAAATTCCCAATGTTGGGGGAGTCCAGAACCAGGGGCCACAGTCTAAGAATAAAGGGGAGGCTATTTAAAACTGAGATGAGAAAAAACGTTTTCACCAGAGAGTTGTGAATTTGTGGAACTCTCTGCCACAGAAGGCAGTGGAGGACAATTCACTGTACGAATTTAAAAGAGAGTTAGATAGAGCTCTTGGGGCTAGCGGAATCAAGGGGTATGGGGAGAAGGCAGGCACGGGTTACTGATTGTGGATGATCAGCCATAATCACAATGAATGGCTCGAAGGGCTAAATGGCCTCCTCCTGCACCTATTTTCTATGTAGTCTATCTATGTATGATGGCAGAAGAATTTGAAGACGGGTCAAAGCAGAACTGACTACAGTCTGAAGAAGGGTCCCAACCCAAAACGTAACCTATCCGTGTTCTCCAGAGATGCTGCTTGACCTGCTGAGTTACTCCAGCACTATGTGTCTTTTTTTTTGGCAAAGCAGCACCAGCAGTTCCTTGTGTCTATATGGTATTGCAGCCATCTAATTAAAAGAGACTAACCGTAACATTCAGAACACAGCATTTTATGACGTTTGACCATTGCGATCAGTTCCAGGGTAATGACAGAGTGAAGACTGAAAACTAGTCTGAGGAGAAAGAAGGTGAAACTGCGCACGTGAAGAACTAATAAACAGCATTGAATAAATGTCCACCCAGTCCTGGTGCAGTAGGTTGACGACTGATTGTTGGGCAAGTAACTGGGATGACTCCATTCTTCAAAAAATAAAGGCCATGGGTTTTTTTGCATGCACCCAAGCCATCAGAAGGTCTTGAAAGCAAAAGCACAGAACATCAGCAGGTATGGAGAGGAATAGCTTGAAGAAAGACAGGATAGGCTGTGTTTGTGCTTATCAGAAGAATGGACGTTGAGGAGAGATACAACTCCTCAACCTGACATCTTGCAACCTGTAAATTACAAGAAGCCTGATAGGATGAATATAAAGGATCTACAACACACTATGATATTCCACATTTCGCAAACAAGTGGGATTGAGGCAGAAACAAAAGTGCAAGGCCAACAAAAGGACAATCAACAAAAACTGTGAAAATTCCAAATTCCACATTTTTCATACACGAAGATAGTTTTAGTATTCTTACCACTTTAAAGGCAATTTGAACTTACTCCAAAATTACTCCAAGGAAATTTGGATAAATAAATCTTTAGCTGCTTAACCTGCTGTGTTACTCCAGCAGATTATGTTTAGCTCATTGCTTCAGCAGCACATTTAATATTCATCTCCTGAGATATACACACTAAAATTGAGGCTGACACTCCGAGAGTGCTGCTCAGCTGGAAGTGTAACTTTTCGACGAGACATTAAGCAGAAATCCCGCCAACTCTCTCAGCACTAAGAGGTGCTCCCTCAGTGTCCTCATTAATATTCACCACTGAATGAAAAACAATAACACTTAATCATCTGCTTAGTATTCGATTGATTTCTGCAGGATATTGCCCTCTGCAAACTGCCTGCTATAGTTCCTGCATTAAAACATTGATTACATTTCAAAAGTACTTAACTTTTGAAGGGTAATCAGGAGCCCACACAGTGCTTCTGGACTCCTGCAAGGCATGCATTTGGCGTATGTCTAACATTTCTAACTTTAAAATATTTTTGGTTCTTAACTGAAATGTTATGTGAGAATCCAGCTGTTTATTTGACATTATATATGTCACAGTAACATAATCAATAACACGTGTTTGACTATGGAACGAGTAAATCTAATAATTTATCTCAAATTTTACAACCCTTGCAGACTATTTCTAACATTGGAATCACATCAGGATGTTATTCTGTTGCTGTATCCAATATTATTTCCATTTTTTAAATATCTTGCTTAGCGATCTGGATGCATTACCAGGAATGAGAGTGCTAAAGTAATCAGCATTGTTCCCCAGCCCCGCACGGCCCGATTTTACCTTCTCCCCAAAATCCACAAACCTGACTGTCCTGGTAGACCCATTGTCTCTGCCTGTTCGTGCTCTACTGAACTTATTTCCACATACCTTGACTCCATCCTATCCCCCTTGGTTAAATCCCTCCTGACCTATGTTCAAGACACCTCAGACACTCTCCGTCGTCTCCGGGCATTCCATTCTCTAGGCCCCCATCCCCTCATCTTCACCATGGATGTCCTGTCACTCTACACCTCCATCCCCCACCAGGAGGGTCTCAAAGCCCTCCAGTTCTTCCTCGACCGGAGAACCGACCTATCCCCATCTACTGATACTCTACTCCGCCTAGCGGAGCTGGTCCTTACCCTCAATAACTTATCGTTTGGCTCCTCCCATTTCCTCCAAATACAAGGCGTAGCTATGGGCACACGCATGGGCCCCAGCTACGCCTGCCTCTTTGTAAGGTACTTTGAACAATCCTTGTTCGAGACGTACCAGGGCCCTATCCCCGACCTCTACCTCCGCTACATTGACGACTGCATTGGTGCTACCTCTTGCACCCACACACAACTCACTGACTTCATCAACTTCACCACCAACTTCCATCCGGCACTCAAATACACCTGGACCATTTCCGACATTTCCCTACCATTTCTTGACCTCACTATCTCCATCGCAGGTGATAGACTACTGACCGACATCTACTATAAACCCACTGACTCCCGTGGCTATCTAGACTACACTTCTTCCCACCCTGCTTCCTGTAAGGACTCCATCCCCTACTCCCAATTCCTCCGTCTACGCTGCATCTGCTCCCAGGATGAGGCATTCCACACCAGGGCATCAGAGATGTCCTCATTCTTCAGGGAACGGGGCTTCCCCTCCCCTACTGATGAGGCTCTCACCAGGGTCTCTTCAATACCCCGCAACACTGCTCTCTCTCCCCATCCCCCCCACTCGGAACAAGGGCAGAGTCCCCCTAGTCCTCACCTTTCACTCCACCAGCCATCACATACAACAAATAGTCCTCCGTCATTTTCACCACCTCCAACGTGACCCCACCACTCGCCACATCTTCCCATCTCCCCTCCTGTCTGCTTCCCGCAAAGACCGCTCCCTCCGTAACTCCCTGGTCAATTCTTCCCGCACCACCCGAACCACCCCCTCCCCAGGCACTTTCCCTTGCAACCGCAGGAGATGCTACACTTGTCGCTTTACCTCCCTCCTCAACTCCATTCAAGGGCCCAAGCAGTCGTTCCAGGTTTACCTGCACCTCCTCCAACCTCATCCATTGCATCCGCTGCTCTAGGTGTCAGCTGATCTACATCGGTGAGACCAAGCGTAGACTTGGCGATCGCTTTGCCCAACACCTCAGCTCGGTCCGCATTAACCAACCTGATCTCCCGGTGGCTCAGCACTTCACCTCCCCCTCCCATTCCGAATCCGACCTTTCTGTCCTGGGCCTCCTCCATGGCCAGAGTGAGGACCACCGGAACCTGGAGGAGCAGCACCTCATATACCGCTTGGGCAGTCTGCACCCTGGCGGCTTGAGCATTGACTTCTCAAATTTCCGGTAGCCCTTGCTGTCTCCTCCACTTCCCAGCTCACTCTCAGCCCTCTGGCTCCTCCTCTTCCTTTCTTCTTCCTCTCCCCCCCCCCCCCCCACCCCCACCCCCACCCTACATCAGTCTGAAGAAGGGTTTTGGCCCGAAACGTTGCCTATTTCCTTCGCTCTATAGATGCTGCCGCACCCGCTGAGTTTCTCCAGCATTTTTGTCTACCTTCGATTTTCCAGCATCTGCAGTTCCTTCTTGAACAATACTGTATATAGAGATGTGTTACTGGCAACACAGCTGTACTGGGAACCTATGTGAATCCTACAGGTATTACTTACTTGCTGTTCGGTGTGTAGAGGCTGCCTGTGAAGGTGGGTGTTGGGCAGACTGGAGGAAGATGTGTCACTATTCAGGTGTCGAACTCAGCACGCCGTGGAATAGTCGAGGCCAGAGTCCCCCGCGGGTTGGGAGGGAAGGAACAAAGGAGAACCTGGTGTGGGGGGGACCACCGTGAGGGGGGGAGCGGTAGAACACTGGACAATGGGGACCTGGCGTGGGGGGCCCGTCGTGAAGAACAATGGACTATGAAGACCCAGCGTGGGGAGACCGTCAGGGAGGGGGGAAGGGGGAAGAACAAAGGGAGAACCTGCGCAGGGCAGGGTGTGGGGCAGATTTCTAACTTTGTAAGCACGCTCTGCAAGGTATGCAAGCAAAGAATTTCACTGTGACTTGTCACATGTGACAATAAGACAATAAAGTATTCAACTCAATTCAATTCAATTCACTGGTCTCCTGGCTTGCAAGATGGATGTGCAGGGAACTGGGATGACTGGATTTACATGTTGACAGACAGCTTGGATCCCACAAACTCTCATGTCACCCCCTGGTTAGTTGTGTTAGAAGCAGCTTCCCCTTTCCATGGCCCCAGTGTGGAGAATCCCCTAAAGGAACCAGCTCAAAGACAATGAGTGCACACAGGTGGCCCTCCACACCTAACTACAGGAGATTTGACTGGATAGACTCGGCTTGTACTCGCTAGAATTTAGAAGATTGAGAGGGGATCTTATAGAAACTTACAAAATTCTTAAAGGGTTGGACAGGCTAGATGCAGGAAGATTGTTCCCGATGTTGGGGAAGTCCAGGACAAGGGGTCACAGTTTAAGGATAAGGGGGAAATCCTTTAGGACCGAGAATAGAAAAACATTTTTCACACAGAGATTGGTGAATCTCTGGAACTCTCTGCCACAGAAGGTAGTTGAGGCCAGTTCATTGGCTACATTTAAAAGGAAGTTAGATGTGGCCCTTGTGGCTAAAGGGATCAGGGGGTATGGAGAGAAGGCAGGTACAGGATACCGAGTTGGATGATCAGCCATGGTCATATTGAATGGCAGTGCAGGCTCGAAGGGCTGAATGGCCTACTCCTGCACCTATTTTCCATGTTTCTATGCTTCTATGTTGACAGACAGCTTGGATCCCACAAACTCTCCTGTCACCCCCTGGTTAGTTGTGTTAGAAGTTGCTTCCCCTTTCCATGGCCCCAGTGTGCAGAATACCCTACAGGAACCAGCTCAAAGGCAATGAGTTCACACAGGTGGCCCCATCCACACCAAACTACAGGAGGTTTCTTGCTGGGGCAGTACCAGTGTAGATCAGGGATTCACACCAGATGCTGGCAATGCAGCGCAAAATCTTAACACGTCTTTTCAAAGTATGAGGACATGCACTCTTTGAATATTCAAACCAGGGAGCTAAGAGCATTGTAACAAATCAACACATCAGGATAGAGGCACCAGAGATGTAGATGCTGGAGTGCTGAATTTAAAAAAAACTGCTAGAGAAACTCAGCAGGTCAGGCAGCATCGTGGAGGGAAATGGGCAGATGGGGCTTTGGGTTGGGGCCTTTCTTCACACTCTGCAGGATGGAGCTGAGGAGGAGGGGGGAGGGGGTTGACTGACAATTTGTGATTGGATCAATACAGCTACCACATAAATATCTCTCAACTTGCTCCTGAGAGGAAGTCTTTAATGATTAATATTGCATTAAAAAAAACAATTAGAAGTCAAGAGTTGAAGTAAGCTAAAGCTTCAGATGCAGCTTTGAAACACACTCACCAGTTCTGTTCCCTTTTCTCGGGTGACGAAGTATTGCTCCGGAGTGAGCTTCTTTTGCCAATCGACATTGACTGTTGTTTCATCGTATCGGGTAAGTGACCTCAAGCCTAGGTGAAAATAAACACAGAAAAAATGCTGTGATCCGTTTTTAAGGCATTTGATTAAAAGAATAGCTGAAACAATCCTCCTGCCTAGATTACTGCAACTCTCTTTACACTGGCATCAGCCAATCCTCCCTGTCCCGCCTGCAACTGGTCCAAAACGCCGCAGCGAGACTCCTGACGGGCACCCGAAAAAGGGACCACATCACCCCGATCCTGGCCTCTCTCCACTGGCTCCCTGTGCGGTTCTGTATCCATTTCAAGACCCTCCTCTATGTCTACAAAGCCCTCAATGGGCTTGCCCCCTCCTACATAAAAAGTCTTCTAACCCACCACTCCACCTCCAGGTCCCTCAGATCGGCCGACTTGGGGTTGCTGAATATCCCGCGGTCTAGGCATAAGTTTAGGGGCGACCGCGCCTTTGCGGTTGCAGCTCCTAGACTGTGGAACAACATCCCCCTTCCCATCAGAACTGCCCCCTCCATCGACTCCTTTAAGTCAAGACTAAAAACTTATCTATACTCCCAAGCCTTTCCTGACGTCCACTCAGCGAGGGCTATATGTATAAATGTATGTAGTTTGTTTGTTTATACTATTCTTATAACAAATGTAAAGCACTTTGGCCAACGAGAGCTGTTTTTTAAATGTGCTATATAAATAAATGTGACTTGACTTGACCTGAATGGTATGGTTTAACCTCGAATATTCAAGTTCCAAATCCATCTCTTGTGCTGTTATGAGCAGCAAGTGGCAATACGGACTAGATAACATACAACTTGACCACACTGGTAACCAGAAATAAAATCGTTTCATATCTTAATGATTACACATCTTTATTTATTGCCAGATTCTTCAACGCTGTCAAAAGCTATACGCGCTCCAAACACGGAGACAACAAGAGCGCTGAAATGATCAAGGTCAGGGGACGTTAGTTAACGCTGAAGATAGACACAAAATGCTGGAGTAACTCAGCGGGTCAGACAGCATCTGTGGAGAAAAGGAATGGGTAACGTTTCGGGTCGAGACCCTTCGTCAGACTGAGGGTCCCCTGAGTCCCCTGTCCCTTTCCCCTGAATCACAGTCAGAAGAACTAGGGTCTCGACCCGAAACGTCACCTATTCCTTTTCTCCAGAGATGCTGTGTGACACGCTGAGTTACTCGAGCTTGTTGTGTCTATCTTCGGTTTACACCAACATCTGCAGTTCCTTCCTACAGCTAACTTTGTGGAATTCTCCGCCACAGAAGATAGTGGAGGCCAATTCACTGGATGTTTTCAAGAGAGAGTTAGATTGAATGGCAGTGCTGGCTCGAAGGGGCGAATGGCCTACTCCTGCAACTGTTTTTTTAATATGTTTCTAGTTAACGCTCACTGAAAAGGCATCAGAGACACACCCGGCCACAACCGTCACACTGGCCTTCATCTCTGGCGGATAACCAACTTATCCAGCCCATCCTTGCTGTCACTCCTGCCTGATAAGAAACTGAAAAGGTCATATTTCACATGAAAATATAACGGCTTCAGAGTGGAAAAGCTGACAGCTAATTCACGCAAGGCAAATCGTTTGATCTCAATTAAGTGAGCGGGAGAACTGGCCAGCTTCAAAGAGTGCTCAGGGATCTATCACAGAGCAGTTAACGTGTTTTTTTATTGCCTATAGGGTGATTTCACGAAAGGTCACTGGAGCGTAAATCCCCACTCACGTGACCGAAAATTTTAACTGGGGGACAAGCGTCACTTCCGGTACATGTTAGTGGATGGGAAAACACGCACTTTCACACCCGTTAAAAACATCGAAAACGGCCCGTTTTTGAGCTGCAATTAAGTGAGCCAGTCGGGGTGACCGTGAGGAACAGCTACCTAAATTTACAGTTAAAAAAAAAGATGGAAACTAAGGTAAATACAAGAGGGAGCTGAAGGTGTAAAAAAGGCGGAAGTTGATTGCCGACATTTTTTCGTGGAGATTTAAAGATCCAAAATATCGGGAATTATCGCGTTTGCTCGCTGCATTTCATCGAAAGTGGCATTATTGACTTTTTATCTTTATTCATTTGTTAGATGAAAAGTATTAAAAGTTAGAAACCCGTCAGTAAAATTGCAAAATCGCCCATGGTTCTCGGGTGGGTTTATCATGCAAAATGAAAACGCTTCTGAAGCTCCATTTACCATTTAAATAATCGTAAGATTGCATCTCAGTAAAATTGATTTCCAAACGCATTGAGAGTTTACGATTATTTAAATGGTAAATGGAGCTTCAGAAGCGTTTTCATTTTGCATGTTAAAACCCACCCGAGAACCATGGGCGATTTTGCAATTTTACTGACGGGTTTCTAACTTTTAATACTTTTCATCTAACAAATGAATAAAGATAACAAAGTCAATAATGCCACTTTTGATGAAATGCAGCGAGCAAACGCGATAATTCCCGATATTTTGGATCTTTAAATCTCCACGAAAAATGTCGGCAATCAACTTCCGCCGTTTTTACACCTTCAGCTCCCTCTTGTATTTACCTTAGTTTCTATCTTTTTTTTTAACTGTAAATTTAGGTAGCTGTTCCTCACGGTCACGCCGACTGGCTCACTTAATTGCAGCTCAAAAACGGGCCGTTTTCGATGTTTTTAACGGGTGTGAAAGTGCGTGTTTTCCCATCCACTAACATGTACCGGAAGTGACGCTTGTCCCCCAGTTAAAATTTTCGGTCACGTGAGTGGGGATTTACGCTCCAGTGACCTTTCGTGAAATCACCCTATAGCGTAGCAAGATGTCACAAGGTGCTGAATAGACACGGCCTGTGTGGTGTTTGACAGCATCTCCGAAGTGCTAGTCTAGCCCATTTCTAATTGGGGACTATGGACACAGGGAACTGCAGGTGCTGGATTACAGGGGGAGGGGGGGACGACGACAACGTGCTGGAGTAACTCAGCAGGCCAGGCAGCATCTTTGGAGAACATGGATCGGTGACGTTTGTCGAACATGGGTCGGACCCGTAATCAAATTAATAAAGTAAAGTAAAGTAAAGTAGCCTTTATTGTCATTCAGACCTTGCGGTCTGAACGAAATTTCGTTGCCTTGCAGTCCTACATATAGTAAAAAATGGCAAAAACACACACAAAAAACACAAATTAACATCCACCACAGTGAGTTGAATACTCCTCACTGTGATGGAAGGCAAAAGTCTTAAGCAGTAGGGGTAAGCTGGAACAAAACGTGGCAGGTGATGTGAGTATAACCACACGCAAACTGGACGAACAGCACCTCATATCCCACTTGGGCAGTTTACAAGCCAACGGTATAAACAATATATCCTCCAATTTTCGATAATCCCTATGACTCTAAGACCCTCTCCACTCTTTTTCCACTCTCTTCCCTGTACCCCACCCGGGTGCGTGCCAATTTCTCCCTCCAATCTCTTCAACCTATATCCCTTCCTCTAGCTTCACATTTCACACACCCCCTCCCCCTACTAATCCTACACATTTTTGTCTCACTTTTTGTCTCAAGCCTTTGTCCACCTTTCTGCCAAGGGTCTCGACCCGAAACGTCACCCATCCCTTCTCTCCAGCGATGCTGCCTGTCCTGCTGAGTTACTCCAGCTTTTTGTGTCTATCTTCACATCACTTGCCAGGCTTTGTCCCGCCCCCACCTCTTTTCCAGCTTTCCTTGCCCAACTACAATCAGTACAATCCTGCCTCGAAATGTCACCTATCCATGTTCTCCAGAGATGTTGCCTGACCCGCCGAGTTACTCCAGCACATTGTCTAATTTAGTGCCGTCATTTCCACCACGTTCAACGCCAACCCCATAACTCCATGCCTACAATTAAAACACATGACGGCTACAAGTGCCTCGTCCCTTTGTCGTTACCATATTTCTGACCGTAGTAACGGTTTCTACGCAACAACATAAAGATCGGGTTGAATGGGAAGTGAAACAACCTGTGCCCTGACTTTCCATCAAGGTCATTATTTCCACTCCAAACATCAAACCTTTTTTGTTTTGCAGATTTTTTTCGATCTGCGTTAAAAACTCAGCATTTCAAGCTGAACAAGGGGTGTTTATTCGAATTTAAGCAGATTGGCTGCCCTTTCGTAAAAAATAAATGGCAAATCCTCGTGCGCCGTAGTGCCAGGACATCCCAGTGCCACTTAGGGCTGCAGAACAAGCATAGGATAAGGTTACAGCCAGTGCCTGAGATCATGCATTGCACCGACCTTCGGTTTCTGCATTGAAATCTAAACTTTAAAACTAGGAATATCGCAATGCGAGGGAACGTCGCTGGAGGCTCACACTCGAGATCACGGTCATCATAACACGCTTCTTTTACCCGTTGAAGCGACTCCTCCGGATCCTTGCACACTGGGCAAGGTGGAAATTTCCACTCTGATCAGTAGCGCAGCTCACACAGACTGACTGAGGGTCCCAGCCCCTGCTCCACTTACCCACCCGTGCGTGGACACCTCGTGGCCTCGGGAAACTCTTCGGTGCCACGATGGCCTTGGGAAAGTTTTCCCTGAGGAAGACTCTGGAGAAGCGAGCGACAAGGCGAGCCATGTTCCACGTTATTGATCGATGCAGCGGCGCAGCCGCAACAAAACAAACCTCCCAGCGTTTCCCATCGGCTGCCTGACGTCGGCGGCTGATTAGCATGTTTTTACCATAAGTGGCAGGGTGTCAAGAAAGCAAAAACAGGAAAATAATCCACGGCATTAAAACCACAGTGCTGCTTTTTAAAGTTGAGTGTGACTCGATTACAGATTTGTGGCGTTAGTAGACCATCTACGGAGTCTAAGTAATAATAATAATAATAATGGATGGGATTTATATAGCGCCTTTCTAATACTCAAGGCGCTTTACATGGCATTATTCATTCACTCCTCAGTCACACTCGGTGGTGGTAAGCTACTTCTGTAGCCACAGCTGCCCTGGGGCAGACTGACGGAAGCGTGGCTGCCAATCTGCGCCTACGGCCCCTCCGACCACCACCAATCACTCACACACATTCACACACAGGCAAAGGCAGGTGAAGTGTCCTGCCCAAGGACACAACGACAGTATGCACTCCAAGCGGGATTCGAACCGGCTACCTTCCGGTTGCCAGCCGAACACTTAGCCCATTGTGCCATCTGTCGTCCCGACAAGTAGAAGAAGCTACTCTAGGAAGGGGACGTTTCGGGTTGACTGAGACCCTTCTTCAAACTGATCCCGAATAGAAACGTCGCCCATTCCTTCCACAGCCTGAAGAAGGGTCCTGACCCGAAAATTCCTCTATCAATGTTCTCCTGAGATGCAGCCCGACCCGCTGTGTTACTCCAACACAAACCGGCATCTGCAGTTCCTTGTTTCTACCTTCCACAGATGTTGCCTGGCCAGCCGAGTTACTCCCACTCTCTGTGTGTATCCGGCATCTGCAGTTCCTTGTATCTGCGTTAAACCCTTTTTCTGTCTTCACTTCTATAAGAAATACAGCGTTCACATTTGATCAAAGTTTAGCGTTATTAAATGATAATTGGATTCACTAGAAACCGCAGATGCTGGACTCATGAGCAAAACACAAAGTACTGCAGGAACTCAGCGGGTGAGGAGGGAAATTAACTGTAGCAATGTTACAAAATTTTGAGATTTTAAAAATCAAGTCTGTAATTTATCCCATCAGATAAAGCATAAAAATAAGTTTAATTTGACACCTAATTCACTTTCATATCTCAAGTATTTAAAAAGTTATGGCCATTTTCATACTCGGAAATGAGCATCTTGTTCCCTATTGATTTTCTATGGACATAACAAAAAAGCTGTGATCGTGAACAGTCAAAAGCCCATAACTTTCTTAAAAATTAAGAGAACTGAATGAAATTTTCAGTTATCATAGATAGAAGCATTCTGAAACAAATATAAAATAATCTTACTTGGATGACCTGAAATTAAAGCATATAATTAGTTAGTTACCTAATTGTAGCTAATTTCAGACTTCAATTACTAGATCTAAACATCTATCTATTTCTTAATAAATGATTAACATTTTTAAATAGCCTAAATGTCCAAATAATATTCACAAATAATTCACAATAAAACATGATTTTTAAATCTCATTTACATTAATTTATAGATCAAATGGAAGGAATTTAGTGTTCAATTGCTGTAAATAAATGCCCATTTAAATCAGCTTTCCAGTGGGTTCCTGTGGAACGCGCTGGTTTAGAACGTTCACATTGCGGTAGATTTGTGCCCTCAAATGCCCAGAAAAATACTGCGGGATATAATGGGCCCAAAATAAGCTACTCGCAATATTAAACTTTGTATAAGGGGATCTTTAGAAGCCCTTTTTAATGTAAAAATATACAACCTACCTTCTGCTATTTGCTTTATGAGACCCTGCGGTTGCTGGCGGTCGCGGGTTTAGAGATTGATTTTTAAACTACTATAACTATTATACGAGGCCTTTAAAACTAATAATAGCTTTTGCGACGGGGTCTTCCAGCGATTTTTCATTAATAATTAACTAGGCTGAACATCTTCGATTTGAACAGCCTAGAGAAAATCGCGTTTTAAACCCGCCCCCCTCTAAACGGCGCCAAAATCGCGCACACCCGTAGCGGCAGATTTTCAACGACGCTTCAGGTAGGCTTTGCAACATACCTATTAACTGGTGGTCATTTTGGGGAGCTTTCCAGAAAACAGGGATTTGGGAAAATTCTGTGTGTTCGGTGTCACGGTTATTGTTACAACTTACGTTGTCTAATCATAGCTGCATCTCAGGCATTCCCCGCGGACCCAGGGTGGATTGTGTCCACTTTGCTTTTGTGGATTCTGAGGTGGTCGATGAGGCCAATCTAGATTCCACCACAGAGAGGCTTGGAAATAATCACAAGAGACTACATGTGTTGGAATCCGGAGCAATGAAAAGAAGAAACATTGAAACATAGAAAATAGGTGCAGGAGTAGGCCATTCGGCCCTTCGAGCCTGCACCGCCATTCAATATGATCATGGCTGATCATCCAACTCAGTATCCCGTACCTGCCTTCTCTCCATACCACCTGATCCCTTTAGCCACAAGGGCCACATCTAACTCCCTCTTAAATACAGCCAATGAACTGGCCTCAACTACCTTCTGTGGCAGAGAGTTCCGGAGATTCACCATTCTCTGTGTGAAAAATGTTTTTCTCATCTCGGTCCTAAAGGATTTCCCCTCTATCCTCAAACTGTGACCCCATGTCCTGGACTTCCCCAACATTGGGAACAATCTTCTTGCATCTAGCAGGAGCAACTCAGCTGACCAGGGAGTGTCTGTGGAGGGAAATGGTCTGTCGACGTTTCGGGTTGAGACCATTTTTCTGTTGGAGTGGGCTGGAGCTGTCTGATGCGATGGGCGGGTGAGCAGTTCGGGAGATAGTGCTTTTCCTGTAATGACATCCCAGAGGAAGAGACTGGTCTATCGTCACAGACCGCCACACCTGGGCCATGCCCCCTTCTTGTACGTAAACTCAATTTGAACACTGTGCCAGGGGAGTTGGTGGAGGCAGATATGCTCGCGATGGAATTAAGAGGCTTTTAGATGGCATATGGATAGGCAGATAATTAATGGAGATGGTTCCGTGTTTATCTTGTCATCATGTTTGGCAGAGACATTATGGGCCATGGGGTCGGTTCCTGTGCCGTACACTATGTTCTATGCGGGAATAAGGATTGCGACGTTAATGAGAGCAAAGTTTTGTGAAACTTAACACTACCCAAAGCCCAGACTAGGAAGGCAAGCACATCAGTTGTCTTCTTTACCATTTCTTCAACACTAATTGTGTTGCTATCTTCAGGGAGCTATGGACATGGATCCTAATATCTCTCTATGTAATCAATTCTATTAAAGGTCCTGCCATTAACTGTATACATTCCCCTTTCATATGACCTTCCAAAGTGCAGCACTTTATATTTGCTTGGATTAAACTCCATTCTGCCATTTCTCTGCCCATATATGTAAAGGACCTATCCTACTTGGCAATTTTTTCGGAGTCATATCAGTGTCGCTAAAAGATTTGGAACATTTAAAAATCCAGCGGCGACAAAAAAAATGTTGAGTCATACGTCATCGCGCCGCGTCACCACGCGTCACCGATGCACCACGCCGCATCACGCTGTGACGTTTCGGTGACCTGATGCATCAGTCAATGATGCCGGCAGACGCTGAAAAAATTGCCAAGTGGGACAGGGCCTTTACTGTTCTAAATCCAGTTCTAGCCTTTGATAGCCTTTTCCACTGTCTGCATCGCCATCAAATTTTGAGTCGCCTGCGAACTAAATGACTAACACATATCTACATATCCATCCCAGTCATTTATACATGCCACAAACAGAGGTCCTAGCCCAAACTTCGAATGATACCCTTCCACTACCATCTTCTATGTGTGAGCCAGTTCTGAATCCATACTATCATATCATTATGGAAGACATGAATCTTTAGCTTCTGGTTCCGCTTATGATGTAAAATGCCTTAATGAAAAGATTTAGCACGCTGTTTTGGAGCCCAGGGCCCTGGCTGCTGAAGGCAGATCACTGGTTAAGGAACAATTAAGTTCACCGATAACAAAGAGCCTAGATTTAGAGTCATACAGAGTGTAAAAAGTCCCTTCAGCCTTATGCCCCTGTCCCACTTAGGAAACCTGAACGGAAACCTCTAGAGACTTTGCGCCCCACCCAAGGTTTCCGTGCGGTTCCCGGAGGTTTTTGTCAGTCTCCCTAATAGTCGAAAGTGGTTTCCGCTTCTTCTATGTTCAGGCGATTATTTCAAAAAATTAAAAACCGGCCACGACTAAAAATAGGTTGCCGTTTTAAAAATCGTTAATTTTTTAGTCGAAGCCGGTTGCGATGCTAGTTGAAGGTGGTTGCCGGAGGTTGCAGGTGGTTGCCGGAGGTTGCAGGTGGTTGTAGGTAGTGGAAGGTAAGACCTTCCACTACCTGCAACCTCTGGCAACCACCATCAACTAGCATCGCAACCGGCTTCGACTAAAAAATGACCGATTTTTAAAACGGCAACCTATTTTTAGTCGCGGCCGGTTTTGAATTTTTTGAAATAATCGCCGGATCATAGAAGAAGCGGAAACCACTTTCGACCATTAGGCAGACTGACAAAAACCTCCGGGAACTGCACGGAAACCTTGGGTGGGGCGCAAAGTCTCCAGAGGTTTCTGTTCAGGTTTCCTAAGTGGGACAGGGGCATAACTTGCCCATGCCAACCAACATGCCCCATCTACACTAGGCCCACCTGCCTGTGTTTGGCCCATATCTTATTAAATCTATCCTATCCGATCTACATACCTATCCAAATGTCTTTTAGACATTGTGATAGTACCTGCCTCAAATACCTCCTCTGGCAACTCGTTCCATACACCTACCAGCATTTGTATAAAAAAGTTGCCCCTCAGGTTCCTGTTCCCCCCTCATCTTAAACCTATGACCTCTGGATCTTGATTTCCCTACTCTGGGTAAAAAACGTTGTGTATTTCGCCTATCGAATCCTCTCATAATCTTATTCACCTCTCTAGGTGAATATTTCTAGGGATCGGCAACCTATGGGCCACGGGCCAGATCCGGCCCTTAACCCGAAATCATCCAGCCCGCAGGCGGTTTTTTTCCGTCATCTATACTTCTTTACAAAAAGTCGGAACTCCACGAACTGGGCAAAAGGTTGGTTGGATTGGTGGCCGTGGTTCCACTGATATAAAAGTGCAGTTGCAGTTGCAACGGCTGTGGTGCTTGGTGTTCAGCGCACCCTGGAACTATCCATCCCCGTGGTTCACCCAGGGGAGGGGGAGGGTCAGGGTCGGGGTCAGGGTCAGCTCCGCTCTATGATCTTTGATCATGGCCGCCCTCCTCAAAGATGACGGCGCTACTTGCTGTTGGTTCATGTGGACGCGGCAGACAGGAATAAAGTGGTAAATGGACGGGACTGGACCTTGGAGAGGATGGAGAGGGAGGTGGGGAGGGAGGGAGAGGTGGAGAGGTCATGGGGGGGAAGGGAAGGAGAGAGGAGCGGGGAAGGAGAGAGGGGGAGGAGAGATGGGGAGCGAGGGGAGTAGAGAGGGGGAGGAGAGGTGGAGAGAGGGGGGAGGAGAGGGAGTGGAGAGGGGGAGAGGTAGAGGAGAGAGGTAGAGGAGAGAAGGGGAGGAGAGGGGAAGGAGAGGTGAAGAGAGGGGGAGGAGAGAGAGAATGAGGATGGGGAAGAGAGGGTGGTAACAAAGGGGTCTGCATGAAATTTAGGACAGATAGGGATGAGGGTAGTTTCAATAGCAGTGTCTCAAACTACCTGCTATGTTCAGTAGACATAATATTGCTTAAATATATAAATATGTCAAAGTTTAGTTAGTAGGTATTATTATTTATTTATTAACTATGGCGATGGATGTGGCCCGCCATCCGCTCACAGACATGGGTCCTGGCCCCTATACAGACAAGGTTGCCGACCCCTGCATTCAACACATCCATAAATCACTCCTCATCCTCCTTTGGAGAAGCATACTTCATATTTAATTTAAAAAAACTTAATGATTAAAATATTACTTTATTATTTGGTGTACAATTTATAAAGTAGAATAAAATTCATACAAAACATGTTGAAATGTTAACAGAATAGACATGAATATTACTCTTTATGAAATCCAGTGGTACATAGGCATATCGGCTACATTCTAATATTCTTATACAGAAACAAGTCAACTACACAAAGTGATAAAGAATTAACATGAAAATGATAAGAATAAGAACCAAATAAATCTGAAAGGGTAATTTATTACATATTTTATCATGGAATTTTATGATTTATCAGCAACAACTTTAACATTTTTAAAACAATCATAAATGTAAAGATTTAACTACTTATTTGTTTTCCTCGATGTGTACTCGTCGATAAGATATTTGCTTGCAACATTTACAATGTCTATGATTACAACCGGTGCAAACTTTATAGTGTGCTGCTTCAGCACTGTCAACCATCAATAAATGGCCAACTTGGTGCATAAGATCCACTATGTAGGCCTTTGGCGGAATTAGATGTTCAATGCCATCTTGGGAAGGGGGGTCAATTAACATGACTTCATTCCAGGCTCGGTTATAATCTCCACGAACAAGACTACAATTGATTCCTATTCTATCTGCTAAAGCCTGAAGGAAAAAAATGGCAAACCAACCAAGTTAGTGCAGAAACTATAACTTAAATTCACTTTGGAAATTTCATAAGAGAGCGATTAAATTATTTACAAGATACAGTAATGATAATTGTTACCTTGAAAAGAAGTGCCCTATGATAGTAGATTCCTTTCTCAATTTTCCCAATAGGAATAATGTTCGATGTTAATTCGTGTTTCAGTTCAGCAATGTGAAGCTCCCAAAGGAAATCGTGCAACATTTCTAAGTCTACAGGTCCACCCATTTTATCAGAAACAAAACTAGAATTGAAAATTAAACATGATTTAAAAAATCAATGCAACCAAGAAGACCAAAGCATTGAACAAACATTGAAAAGGTAGACACAAAAGCTGAACTCAGCAGGACAGGCAGCATCTCTGGAGAGAAGAAACGGGTGACGTTCAGTCTGAAGAAGGGTCTCGACCTGAAATGTTACCCATTTCTTCTCTCCAGAGATGCTGCCTGTCCCGCTGAGTTGCTCCAGCGTTTTGTGTCCATCTTTGGTATTAACCAGCATCTGCAGTTCCTTCTTGCACGTTGAAGAGCAAGAGGCAGATTGAGAGGCAGGAGCGGGCAAGCCCTCGCCGGGGGTCGCCGGAAGGGAGCTCCAGCTGGCGTGGCGTCCGGAGCCTGGGATCCCTCTTTCGGGACCCCGGAGAAGAGCTCCAACCGCTGGCCCGCAGCCTACTCTAACCGTGGGCGCGGCGGGGACTTACCATCCGGAGCGGGATCCCTCGCCGGAGATCCCTGGAGAGAACCTCCAACCGCCGGCCCTGTGGTGCTTCTGGCTGCGGCGCGGCGGGGACTTTAGATCTTTGACCGCCGGCCTGCTGCCTACACCATCTTGGAGCCGTGGCCTCCGGTGGGGAGGAATTACCTTGTCTGCTCATCTGGCCACCCGCAGCGGCGAATGCGGAGCGCTGTGGTCCACTCCACGGGGGAAAATGGAAGAGGACTGACCAAATTTTGTGCCTTCCACCACAGTGATGAATGATGTGGCGGATGTTTGTGTTAAATATTTATTGTGTATTGTGTGTTTTTTTTATTGTACCGCTGCTGACAAATTCATTTCACTGCACTTTACGTGCACGTGACGAATAAAACTTGACTTGGCTTGACTTGAGAGGGTAGGTACTGGTGTTGGTACTGGGGATGGGGGAGGGGAGGGGGGGGGGGGGGGAAGAGGGAGGGTAGGGCGTGCTGTGGGGTTGGGGGGGGGGTGGGAATCTTTAGTACTAGGAACAATAAAACATAAGACGACAGATGGCACAATGGGCTAAGTGTTCGGCTGGCAACCGGAAGGTAGCTGGTTCGAATCCCGCTTGGAGTGCATACTGTCGTTGTGTCCTTGGGCAAGACACTTCACCCACCTTTGCCTGTGTGTGTCCTTGGGCAAGACACTTCACCCACCTTTGCCTGTCTGTATGGAAGTAATTGTGTGAAGCACTTTGGGGTCAATGCAAGTTGACTAAAAATGTGCTATATAAATAAAGACATTATTATAAATAAAGACATTATTATAAAACATGTAAATCTTTAAAAGGATCTTATAGAAACATATAAAATTATAAAAGGACTGGACAAGCTAGATGCAGGAAAAATGTTCCCATTTTTGGGCGAGCAGAACCAGGGGCCACAGTCTTAGAATAAAGGGGAGGTCATTTAAGGCTGAGGTTAGAAAAAACTTTTTCACCCAGAGAGTTGTGAATTTGTGGAATTCCCTGCCACAGAGGGCAGTGGAGGCCAAATCACTGGATGGATTTAAGAGAGAGTTAGATAGAGCTAGGGGCTGGTGGAATCAAGGGATATGGGGAGAAGGCAGGCACGGGTTATTGATTGGGGACGATCAGCCATGATCGCAATGAAGGGCCGAATGGCATCCTACTGCACCTATTTTCTACGTTTCTATAAACAATTTGTCAAAATCGAAGAAAAGGAAAATGTACAAAGATTCATGAATCTGAGCAAATTATATACACAAAATTGGTAAATTCTCCCAAGGAGTTTGAAATATGGCTAATGAGAAAACTGCCGCTTTCTGTGCTTCAGGCATTTACAGAAGGTACTGAAACACTTTAAAACTAGAAGGGAACGCTTACGTAGCACTGAAGGCACTGAGGTTAATTTTAGAATTCCAGATGAGGTTTGGCTGATGGATTCTGAGGCAAATTAGAAAATTGTCTGCTCAGCAGAAATTAGATTTAGACTAAGTGAATGCAACGGCCTGAAACTGACCACAAAGATGGTGTTTAGAACATAATTTATTGGGTTTCCGGAGAGCTGCGTGCGAAGCTCTCTAAGGGCAGCACAGGGTAGGATTCAGATTCAATTTAATTGTCATTGTCAGTGTACAGTACAGAGACAACGAAATGCATTTAGCATCTCCCTGGAAGAGCGACATAGCAAATGATTTGAATAAATAATAATAAGTGATAATAAGTGTCCGGGGGGCGGGGGGGTGATTGGCAGTCACCGAGGTACGTAGGAGCTCCCGAAGTGCCACAGGCTTCTGCATTACTCCAGCAGCAGGCCTGGCTTGCCCACAGTGGAATTGGGAACCCGCCTAGAGTGGGAGGATCATCTCCTGCACACTCCTGAAGACTGGGATCCGGAGAGGAGGGTAGAAAGAGTCGGCGATGGCAGAGGATGCTGGACAAAGGCCCAGTAAGAAGAACCAGGGTTTTAACTTCTGCGCCCTCAAGGGGCAGAGGCAGACATACAAAGTAGAACCAATAAGGCTAGGGTGGTGTTTAACATGCTCAGGAAGATCTGGAGCTCAAAACACATCTCAATCAACACCAAAATTCGCATCTTTAACTGAAATGTGAAACAGGTGTAAACACTGTAAAAACAGTAGTAAACACTGGCCAGTCCATCATATGCTCTGACCTTCCTTCCATCGAGGGGATTTATCGCAGTCGCTGCCTCAAAAAGGCTGGCAGTATCATCAAAGACCCACACCATCCTGGCCACACACTCATCTCCCTGCTACCTTCAGGTCTGAAGACTGCAACAACCAGGTTCAGGAATAGCTACTTCCCCACAGCCATCAGGCTATTAAACCTGGCTCGGACAAAACTTTGATTATTAATAACCAATTATCTGTTATTTGCACTTCATCAGTTTATTTATTCATGTGTGCATATATTTATATTATAGTATATGGACACACTGATCTGTTTTGTAGTAAATGCCTGCTATGTTCTGTGTGCTGAAGCAAAGCAAGAATTTCATTGTCCTATCAGGGACACATGACAATAAAATCATTTGAACTTGAGGTGATGCTGTATGGATCAGAGACATGGAAAACAACAAAACACACTACAGACAGGCTGCAAACATTCATTAACACCTGCCTTAGGAGAATACTTAACATCTGGTGGAGAGACAAAGTAAGCAATGTGGACCTGTGGAAAGGAACAAGCCAGGAGCCCATTGACTTACGAATTCGAAGGAGAAATTGGAGTTGGATTGGACACACCCTCAGGAAACCTGCCACAAACATCACCCGGCAAGCCCTGAAATGGAACACCACAAGGAAAAAGGAAAAGAGGTCGCCCCAGGAACAGCTGGAGAAGAGGTGTCCAAACAGAAATGTCTGAGAGTGGGTTCAACTGGGGAGATCTCGAAAGAACTGCCAACAACTGAGTGAGGTGGAGGACATTTGTTAATGGCCTATGCTCCCTGGAGGGGCAAAGGGCTTAAGAAGAAATAAGAAGAAGCCCTCAAGGTTGGTTGCGGAAGGCGCCTTCAGGGCAAGAACGCTGAATCATGGAGACTCTTGCGTATGGAGTCAGTGGGCTGTTTTTATGCATTCTGTACTTAATCGGGAATTGTACTTATATTTGTAAAACTGCCGCTGACTATTCACAATCTTGTTGGTATATTTCACATAATAAGCTTCAAATCACATGTTGCCTCTTTCCACTTTGTACTTGAACCCGTCTCAGCTCACCACTGCTGAAACACTCAATTATATCTTTATTAATTCTGGAGTTAATCATTCCAACGTACTCTCTCATTTTACCTGCCATAAATTTGAGCATCTGATAACCAATATATTTCCTTTATACAGTATGTATAACCTTGAACATAACCTTTTATGTATTTTCTTACAGCAAAGAAACGGCTTTCAGGCTCTCCCAACATCCATATTCCCTGATATTTCCCCGACACAAGAAAATCTATGAAAGCTGATCGTGGGATAAATTTTGGGTAAGTTACTGGAATAACCCTGCTGGTCTTTTTCTGAATTATTCTACATTGACCTTTATGTAGATCTAGGAGATTGTATGGGGCCTTGATTTAATATTCCATCCAATAATTGGGACCTCTGATATTGTAGCATTCCCTCAGTAGTGCACAAGACTGTCCACTTGGATTTTCATTGTTGAACCTGTGGTTGCCATTGCACCTACATTCTTTTGTCAACTCGAGTTTACCCAATGAGCCAAATTGACACTAAGGCGATAGGCCAGGCAATAATAGGCTTAAACAACCTGGTAAGTGGTAGGAAATCTTTTAGGATTGACAATTTGGGACAATGTTAATTGGGATTTGATAAAGAAAGGTCTAACAAATGGATTTGTTTAAAAGCTTGGTACAGTTGGCATTTTATACACTTACTTTCATAAGATGTTCAGTAAAATGTCATATAATAAACACATTAGCAAAATTAGACCACAAGGGATTAAAGGCACAGTTGCGGCATGAATACAAAATAGAATCCAGAGAGGAGAGATGAGCGGTTGTTCTCAGATTAAGGCATACCGTGGTATTTCCCTGGAGTCCGTCTCAGTATCATTATTCCTTTTGATTATATCAATGACCTGGTCTTGGGCGATCAGGGAATACTTTAAAAGCTTGGTAATTTTGGTAGCAAGAATGAGAAGAGACAATAAGAATTAAATAGTATGATTATAAAGGATTAGGGTTAGACAGACATTTGTGTATGTACACATTTTTTTTTAAGTGATAGGGCAGGTGAGAAGGCTGATGGAAAAACAATAGTGATCCTTGCCCTTAGAACTTACGATAAACTTTTTAAAAGTTTTGGTTAGGTCTCTCTGCTATACTATGTTCAATTTTAGGCACCACAATTTAGAGGCACTGTCAACACCTTATGGATGTTGCGTAACAAAAGTACATGAATAAAACATTGTAACTGGAGTAACCAGAGGTGTTCTTAAAGTAGGAAAGGTCGTGAAGAGATGTATAAGTATATATACACCATCATGAATGCTTCTGATTGAGTAAGGAAGGGAAGATTGTTTTAATTACCAGGGTGGCCAACATAGATAAAAGGTGATTGTCAAAAGAAGAAAAGGTGGCATTTTTTACAAATCCTAACCGTGGTTTTCAATGCACTGCCTGAAAGAGAGAAGAAAATAGATTGAATATAGAATTCAGACGTGCCCTGGTTAAATATGTGAAAGAAAAGAAAAAAAACAGGATTGAAAGAAAAGTGCAAAAGTGTAGGATTAATTGGAAAATGCCGCCAGACACAGTAATGATTGGTCAATGACCTTCCTTTGCTTTCAGACAGGTGTGAATGTGAAACGATTAAAGATAAAATATTTGCCAATATCATATAAGCAGCCATGGCATCGTTAAACCTCACATGGTCAGTATTTATTTTTGTCAAAATACTAGCAGCAAAGTTTTAGATATTTTAATGGTTGCGGAGAAGGATGGGTGTCAGTTAGGGGACCATATCCAGAGAAAGGAAGTGTAGATGGGGGAGGCTGTTAGCAGCTGCGATAAGGGTGGAATCTGAGCCAGGTGATGTGAAAATAGCCTTGGTGATAATATGGACGGATGGTCCAAAATTTAATCTATGATAAAGTTCAATAGAAACCTTTTACCATCAAAGACAAGAAGCAGGTTTATAAGAGCATGATCATCCAATTAATTCCCTACCAAGAGTCAAGTATTGTACTGTCTTTGAAATACATTGGTATTGCTTCATCATTGTTGATTCTCATCCTTTGAATTTACTTCCAAACAAAACTGTGGGATTATCCTCACCACAAACACTGAAGAAAGTTGAAGAAGATCAATTAGCAATGAACAATAATTTCTGGCTATGCTAACGATGCCTGAGCGCAAGAAAATGAATAAATAGAAAAGGAAAATTGATTGGAGTGATTCAAATTTGAAGATTAAATAATTCAATAAGCATGAATTTGCGAGGCTAGAACATTGGCGAAGACTTTGGTGAGGAAGGGGAGATGGGAACTGGTGCAGTAGTTTGCAAAGATGGAAGTATTGGGGATGTTTTGAGGGCAGAGGAATGATATCAGGATTGAAGGATAAGGGAGCAGTACTTAAGAACAAAAGGCTGCGGTACCAGAGCACAAAATGTTATCATCATCAGCTGACATTGAAGGAAGGAGAGTTGATTATCAATAGTTCAGGCAGAAGGCGTAGGTGGCTGTCATGGATGTGATGATTTTGCAGAAAGAATTAATGGAAATAGTGAGAAACACGAAATCTAGGGCTGGAGGGAGTGATGTGCAATTTTGCCAGATAATGACCAAGGAAAGGAAGCAGAATGGATCTTACTGTGCAATACTTACAATGCAAGGGATACCATTTGATCTCGTGTGCTGGGAAGTTGTAAAATATTTCTTGTGATTTCACCGATGTAAGAATCAAATGTTACATCGTAAGGTGCTTCCCAGGGTTTGTTTTTCTCTTCCTCCTCAGCTTTGAGTTGCAGCATTTCTCCCTCTTTCATTTTTTCTTCTTCTTTTTTTCCTCTACTCCTTCCTTTACTGTACATTTTAAAAAAAATAAAGCTCATTAAAAATGAGGACAAAAACACTGACATTCTTTCACTTATGTGATAGCACTCCACCAACATCTTTTTATGTATTAATTTCCCAAGGTGTGGGCATCACTGACAAGGTTTAGTACTTATTGTTCACTCATTACCTTTCCTTTTAACCAAGTGGCTTTCTGGGCTATTTCAGAGGACATTTTCACAGCCAAACACATTGCTGTGGGTCTGGAGTTACATATGTACTGGACTGAATACGAATGGCAGATTTCCTTCCCTAAGGAACATCAGTCTCCAGTATAGGTCACTGAATGACACAGGCAGGCCTCATGTGCTTTCAATTCTTACTAACCTGCCAAGAAAAATGCTGTAGGTGAACCTAATAGAATCAACAAGAAATTTCACTATAAATTTGAAATTACCTCACTCTTGTTTGATCCCTATGCAACAAACTGCTATTTAAAGAGTTCCCTGTGTAACACTATTGTACTTTACTATATTTTTAATACATTTTTAACTCAGGAAGCAAGTATTGCCCGTAAGGCATGTATTTATTTCCTATTCTTCTAACCCTGGAATAGCGAAATAATTATCACATTATGGGATTTTCAATTGCGACTGAGGGCTTCTAACTAATTAAAGGCACAAACATGCTGCGGTGATGGTGGGGATGTGGTGGAGGAGGGCAGGGAGGTGGATTGGACGACCCTTCAGTGTGTTGCTGATACACATCATGCAAATGGTAAACCCTGCGGTCATGGTATGCTGGTGGTGAATGGTGATACATTTAGGCAAATGGATGACTAACCAAATAAGCATGTTACTTTGGCCTGAACGACACTGAGCTTCTGGAATACTGTCACAGTTGTACCCATTGAGACATCGCAGAATGGTCCATCACACTTGTCATGTAGGTGATGGTAGGATTTTGGGGAGTCACGTGGTAAGTCACTTCCAGAGAAAACCCAGCACTGTAATAGCAGTGGAATTTGTATGTCTGGTGTAGATGTCTGGTGCGGATAGGCTACTGGTGATTGGTAAAAAAAACTGGATGGAGGCCAAAGCTTTCAGAGGATGATCAAGAATTGGCACTTTTAGGAGTAAGTTTTACGTGTGACAGAATAAAGCTGTCATTTTAAAAATTAACAGAGATTATCATCACACAGAATATATAAATTTATCTTATAGGCCGACTCAGAAATGATAGTCCTAGTTCAGTAAATCTCATGTTGTGAATAATGATTCATTGTGAATTTAATTTGGAAAATATTCTTTCTGACTAACAAAATGGATTCAGAAAACCCGACAATTTGTGGCAACATTTTCAATTAAAACTAACAAATCTCTTTTGGTATAGTTTGCAAGAAATTGCAATAAATAGTTTAGTTAAGTTTAGAGATACAGTGTGGAACCAGGCTCTTCGGCGCATCGAGCCCGCACCAACCAGCGATCATCCATACACTAGTTCTATCCGACACACTAGGGACAATTTACAGAAGCCAATTAACCTACAAACCTGTACGTCTTTGGAATGTTCAATGTAAAATGCTCAATCTCTTTCCTTTACGATAATTCTTAAAACCTAGCTCTTTGACCAAGATTTTTATCATGATATTCAGCTTGCACCAACATTCCCATTCACAGAAAAAAAAGAAAAGTTGCTATGTACAGGGCAAATAATAGTTAGGTGACAAAAATGTTCCTTCTACCATATTAGAATGATTGTATGCAACTACCTGTTTTTAACATAGGCAGTAAACAAACATTCAGAACAACTCTCAACATTTCCTTTGAATCCCAATCAAAACTTGAGAATACTACTGTATTATGCCTATAACTAGTCAGATAGTACACAGCAAAACATAACAGAACTGCTCTGCTGGAGTTAGATAAAATAATGAGTAACTGGACACACTTTTGTCAATTATTAAATTTGTTACACAATAGTATCTTTTCAATTTTACTAAAGCAGGACATATTTAATTTGTTTCCAATAGGTCGGTAGATTATTTTCTGACTGCCCCTTCCCTCAACAGTTATTGCAGATTGGTATTGAGAAACACAGGAACTAAGAGAAAATCTGAGATTCGTGTATAATTCATATACAATGTGAAATCTAATCAATGTGAGACTATTATCTGAATGGTGGCCGATTAGGAAAAGGGGAGATGCAACGAGACCTGGGTGTCATGGTACACCAGTCATTAAAAGTAGGTGCAGCAGGCAGTGAAGAAAGCGAATGGTATGTTAGCATTCATAGCAAAAGGATTTGAGTATAGGAGCAGGGAGGTTCTTCTGCAGTTGTACAGGGTCTTGGTGAGACCACACCTGGAGTATTGAATACAGTTTTGGTCTCCTAATCTGAGGAAAGACATTCTTGCCATAGAGGGAGTACAGAGAAGGTTCACCAGACTGATTCCTGGGATGTCAGGACTTTCATATGAAGAAAGACTGGATAGACTCGGCTTGTACTCGCTAGAATTTAGAAGATTGAGGGGGGATCTTATAGAAACCTACAAAATTCTTAAGGGGTTGGACAGGCTAGATGCAGGAAGATTGTTCCCAATGTTGGGAAAGTCCAGAACAAGGGGTCACAGTTTAAGGATAAGGGGGAAATCATTTAGGACCGAGATGAGGAAAACATTTTTCATACAGAGAGTGGTGAATCTCTGGAATTCTCTGCCACAGAAGGTAGTTGAGGCTAGTTCATTGGCTATATTTAAGAGGGAGTTAGATGTGGCCCTTGTGGCTAAAGGGATCAGGGGGTATGGAGAGAAGGCAGGTACAGGATACTGAATTGGATGATCAGCCATGATCACAGTG
Source organism: Amblyraja radiata (assembly GCF_010909765.2). Taxonomy (NCBI): domain Eukaryota; kingdom Metazoa; phylum Chordata; class Chondrichthyes; order Rajiformes; family Rajidae; genus Amblyraja; species Amblyraja radiata. Next base: position 129,512,654 of record NC_045957.1, on the reverse strand, counting down.
AATGGCGGTGCAGGCTCGAAGGCCCTGCACCTATTTTCTATGTTTCTAACTGGTTATGAACTTACTTTCAGCTTACAACCAGCAGTATGAATATTTATTTCTCTAACTTCAAGTAACCCTTGCATCCGCTCTCTCTATCTCACAGCTATCTCTATCTCTATCTCTATCTCTCTATATCACCATTTTATATCTCTTGTTTCCCTTTCCCTTTACTCAATCTGAAGAAGGGTCCCCATCCGAAACGTCACCTATTCCTTTTCTCCAGAGATGCTGTCTGATTCGCTGAAATACTCCAGCATTTGTGTCTATCTTTAATTAGTAACCAACTAGGCTATAGCTACTGAGTTGGTAGAGGATTGAGGTATTTGAGTCTGGATACTTGGAAATGTTTCCAAACACCTTTCAAACACTGTAGCAAATTTGCACAGCTAACAGAGCTGTTGCCTCACAGGTCCAGCAAATTGGATTCTGTCTTGCCCTGAAGTGCCCTCTGTATGGAATTTACATGTTCTCCGATGTTCCGGTTACCTCCCACACCCCAAAGCTGTGCAGATTGGTATCAAAAGACTACAGTAAATTTCCATTAGAGCATTGGTGAATTTGAATCCAAGGGAATTGATGGGAATGTGGAAAGAAAAAGGTCAGATTAGTGTACATGAGCATTTGATAGTTTGATAATTTGCATGAAAGCAGGGAGTCAAAGAGGCTGTCTCCATGCTGTTTGTCTCGATGACAATTTGCATTGGAAATTTTAGGGACCGATATGACAACTAAATATCTGTCCTTAACTGTCTTCCTTAACTGTGGCTGTCCTTAATAATATAGTTGATAAGGTTCTCCACCATGTCTTTCTTATTTCCCAGAATTCAACAGCTCTTCCCAGCTAGAGCAAGGATAGGGTTCCTCTTATTCTCGACATCAATTGCCCTAACAACCTCTTTCAAGACAATCCAATGGATCTTTCTACATATTTTTCCCACCTTCAGCAGTATTCCACCACCAAACGTGCTCCCCTCTGCACCTTTCAGCTGTGAGAGAATAGGCTAAGGAGCAGATAGTGCAGAGAAAGCAGGGACTCTGCAGAAGGTTGGGACTGGTTGGGAGAGTGGGCTGGGAAGTGGCAGACGGAATATAATGTAGCAAAGTGTGGGATCTTGCATTTTGGTAGTAGGAATAAAGGCATTACTATTTTCTAATGAGGGGAGAATCCAGAAATCAGAGGCCGGGGGGGGGGGGGGATAAGCAGCCCGGGTGGCTGCGAGCGGCCGCCGGGCCGGACAGAGGAACCGGCCGCCACCTCAGCGCCTTCTGCCAAACCCCGCTCACCTCTGGCAGCTCTCCGTCTAAAAACCTCTCTCCTGCCGGTCGCTGGCCTCACTCATGTCAGCTGCTTCCCGCAAATCCTTAAATTCCGACAGCGCGATTGAGGTTACTCGGCTGTGGGAATTTAAGGATTTGCAGGAAGCGGCTGACATGAACGAGCGGCGGGTGAGAGATGTTCAGACAGTGTGCTGGACCACATTCTGTTTACATGTATTAATGCCACCTGCTGGATATTCAGGTTCATACAGCTTTGAGTTACCTTTCCTGTTATACAGGAAGTTATCATAAACTAGTCCAGCTCAGAGAGGGCACCTCATGGTGTTTAGACAGTGTAATTCTCAGTGTGTAATCTATTGCCATCCTACCCCACCAGTTTGTTAGATGCAATGTCTGTGAATAATTATGTTTGTTAACAACATCTTTATATGCTATAAACGTTATTGAGCAGGATTGTTATTATTAACACAATTAAGAATGTTTCATGTACCCTGGCTGGTTTCTCACATAGCAGCACTGTATTTGGTGGTGGCATCATAGTTTATGTTCCTATAACAAGTGTATAACATAACTAAATATGCTGTTTCCTTTTCTGCTTGTATGTTACAGTTTCACAGTTGAATACAGTAAAGCATCAACGACATCTCGTGTCTACGGGTTAATTGTTTAACTTGCTAGATAGCTGGATAGGAACATTCAGCGAGTCCAGAATAGTGAAAAGACAGCACCACAACAAGCTGTGCTACAGGGTGGTTCACGTCATCACATTGTCCGTCCACACCTCAACGCCATGGCAACAAGCAACCAAGACAACGCTTCACAGAATGAAGCCAAGTCTCTCAGCGTTCGTTCTTACCGCTCTGCAGCCAGTTCCAGTGCCAGCATGGCCGCCCTTAAAGCACGGGCTGAAGCAAAAGCAGCGAAAGCCAGAGCAGCATTCGCTCAGAGAGAGATAGATATGAAGGTCGAGGCTGCGCGGATGCAGGCAGAGATGATGGTCGAGGCTACGCGGATGCAGGCGACCTTAGAGGCCTTGCAGCAAGAAAAAGAGATGAAAGCAGCCATTGCAGAGCCCGACACCATAGAAGCAGGTTTATTAGCAGAACAAGGGCCACGTAATAGATCACCAAGCCCTGTTCATCTTCAAAACCAACACGAGCGTACTCTGGACTACGTCATAGAGCAAGCCAGCATAAAGTCAAGCCAACATGTCACCGATTATGATATCGAGAGGGGTAGCATACTATTTGGCCCGTTCATCTGACCAAATCTAATCTGGCCAGTTCATTTCATAGTCACAATCCCAGTAATGTGCAAGGAAACATGGAGCCTAAATTTGAGGACAATAAACCAACTTCAACCTTTCTGCATGGCGGCTTTATCAATTATCCTCGAGCCACCAACAATATCAATCCCACCACCATAGACCTCGCCAGATACCTCGCCCACAGCCAGCTTGTTACAACGGAATTGACGGCCAAGAATTACTGGGCTTCTTCCTCCTTCCAAATCGCCATAGCAGGCCTGGGCCTTTCACCCGGAGAAGAGCTAGATCTTTTGATAAAATGGCTTGGAAAATAATCCTCGGAGCAGGCAACAAGAATTAAGGCTGTCAACATCAGGAATCCATAAGCAGGTTTAAGGATGGCTTGGCAGAGGCTCTCCCCCCAATTCGTCCCTTGAACAAGTGTTGTCATTCAATTAGATGACAACTGATTCAACTTTTCCCTGTGCTCACGTTTTTCCCACCACCTCTGCACCTGCCATCACCCTTCATCCCCCCACCCATTCAGTAATTCAGAATAAAGGAGACTAGGAAGCCTTGGGTAAATTGAATTGTTACCGTTTTTATTTTTATTTTTTATTTTTATGGAGAGAACAATCTGCGCATGCGCGGTTTAAGTTTTTTTTAAAAAGCGACTGACTGCCTACCCTGAGTAATTACTCATGGCACGTGCCTGGTCTAGGACTAGAGGTCATAGCCTCAGAATTAAAGAACGTTCGTTTAGGAAGGACATGAGGAGAGATTTACTTAGCCAGAGGGTGGTGAATATGTGAATTATTTGCTACAGAAGGCTGTGGAGGCCAAGTCAATGGATATTTTTAAGGCAGTAGATAGATTCTTGATTAGTACAGGTGTCAAGGGCTATTAATAATTTTAATAAGGCAAACCTCAAAAAAGTTATGCCTAACTTCCGCCAACACATCACGTGTCACCAGGGGGAAAGAACTTTGGACCACTGCTACACATCGTTCAGGAAAGGATACAAGGCCGTTTCTCTTCCTCCTTTTTGAAAATCTGACCACGCTGCCATTTTCCTGCTGCCAGAGTATAAACAACGGATAGTACGGGCAGCGGCAGTGACAAAGAAAGTAAAGCGGTGGTCTGACCATTCAGTGGCCATGTTTCAGGATGCACTGAGTAATGTCGACTGGAATATGTTCCAATCAATTTCTAGAGACGTCAGTGAGTTTGCGGAAGCTGTCACGGACTTCATAGGAACAATAACCGGCAACATCTTCCCCACGGTAAGGGTTAGCCTCTTTCCTAATCAAAACCCTGGGTGGACAGGTCCATTTGCGTTGCTTTGAATGTTCGCACCGCTGCTTACAACTCCGGCCTGGCATCCGGCAACATAGATAACTACAAGGCAGAGTCCTACAGACTGTGAAGGGCGGTGAAGGACGCACAAAGGAGGTGCAGGGACAGGATGGAGTCGCAGATGGAGCAGCATGTCACCAGACGCCTATGGCAGGGGCTACGGACTGTAACAAATTAACAGAGCAGCCACCCCTCAACCGGTAGTGCCGGCGCCTCCTTGGCTGATCACCTGAACTATTTTTATGCATGATTTGAGGCGTGCAACAACACCCCTAGCTCGCCGGCTAACAACAACATCGTCAGCGCGTTGGTTAGCGAGGCTGGAGTGAGGTACACTGCTGGGGATGTGCACACATTCTCGGTGTCCGAACATGACCTGAGGAGGGCTCTGAGGCGTGTGACCACAAGGAAAGCTGTAGGCCCAGATGGTTTATCTGGGAGAGTACTAAAGTCTTGTGCTAATCAGCTAGCTCCAGTGTTCACCACAATATTCAACCTCTCCCTGGCCACGTCCGTGGTCCCTGCCTGCTTCAAGACATCCACTAATGTACCAGTGCCGAAGAATGCCTCTCCAGCCTGCTTGAATGACTACCGACCGGTGGCCCTCACCTCAGTGGTCATGAAATGCTTCAAGAGGCTGATCAAGAACTACATCTGCGCCTTCCTCCCTCGCACCATGGATCCACTGCAGTTCGCATACCGTCCAAACAGATCCACAGATGATGCGGTCTCCCAGGTTCTGCACATCACCCTCTCTCACCTTGACAGCCAGGAGGGGGGCGATGTGAGGATGCGGTTCATTGACTTCAGTTCAGTGTTCAACACCATAGTCCCGACCAGTCTTACTGATAAACTGCTGGAACTGGGACTGAACACTCCCGTGTGCCTGGGTCCTGGACTTTCTGACCACCAGACCCCAGATGGTCAAGATGGGGAGACATACCTCCATCCCCCTCACCAGGATCCCCCCAGGGTTGCGTCCTCACCCCCTACTGTACTCCATATACACACATGACTGTGTGGCCAGGTTCAGCTCCAACTCCATCATCAAGTTTGCTGATGACACAATGGTGGTTGGTGGGCCTGATCTCCAATAATGATGAGAAGGCCTACATGGAGGGGGTGGCTGACCTGGCACTCTGGTGTCAGAACAACAGCTTCCTCTTGAATGTCACTAAAACTAAGGAGCTGATTGTGGACTTTAGAAAGGGACAACAGCCGAGGACTTACACGCCACTGGGGATAAATGGGACTACTGTGGATTGGGTAAGCAGCTTTAAATATCTGGGAGTCCACATCACAGAGGATCTTACATGGAACACACACTGCCGCACTGGTGAGAAAGGCAAGGCAGCGCCTTTACCACCTCAGGCAGCTGAGGAAATTCAGAGTCTCTCTGAGGATTCTTCAATCCTTCTACTCTGGTGCTGTAGAAAGTATCCTGACCAGAAACATCTCGATCTGGTTTGACAACAGCTCTGCCCAGGACAGGAAGGCTCTGCAGAGAGTAGTGCGTTCGGTCGAACGCACCATGGGAACTACACTCCCCCCCCCCCCCCCTTGCAGGACCTATACACCAGGAGGTGCAGATCCAGAGCCAGCAAGATCATGAAGGACCCCTACCACCCCAGCAACGGACTGTTCCAGCTGCTACGGTCAGGCAAGCGCCTCCGCTGTCACACTGCGAAAACAGAGAGGATGAAATGGAGTTTCTTCAAGTCAAGTCAAGTTTATTCATCACATACACATACGAGATGTGCAGTGAAATGAAAAGTGCCAATGCTCGCGAATTGTGCAAAAAACAAACAAACTACCAACAGAATGGAACATAATCACATATTCACATATTACATATTTGTGGGAGGGAGGGAAGAAAAAGGAAAAAAACAGCAATTTAAAAAAGATACCCCACAACAGTAGAATGGTTCAGTAAAGTTAGTCCCTGGTGAGATAGGGGTTTACAGTCCTAATGGCCTCTGGGAAGAAACTCCTTCTCAACCTCTCCATTCTCACCGCATGGCAACGGAGGCGTTTGCCTGACCGTAGCAGCTGAAACAGTCCGTTGCTGGGGTGGAAGGGGTCTCCCATGATCTTGTTGGCTCTGGAGTTGCACCTCCTGATATATAGTTCCTGCAGGGGGGCGAGTGTAGTTCCCATAGTGCGTTGGCCGAACACACTACTCTCTGCAGAGCCTTCTTGCCTGTGCAGAGCAGTTCCCAAATCAAATCGTGATATTTCCGAACAAGACGCTTTCCACAGCCGCTGAGTAGAAGCACTGGAGGATCCTCGGAGACACTCTGAATTTCCTCAATTGCCTGAGGTGGTAAAGGCACTGCCTTGCCTTACTCACGAGTGCTGCAGCGTGTGATGTCCATGTCATATCCTCAGAGATGTGGACTCCCACGTATTTAAAACAGCTCACCCTATCCACAGGATCCCCATTTATCCTCAATGGTGTGTACGTCCTCGGATGATGTGCCCTCCTAAAGTCCATGATCAGCTCCTTAGTTTTTTTGATATTCAAGAGGAGGCTGTTGTCCTAACACCAGAGTGCCAGATCAGCCACCTCCTTCTCATCGTTATCTGAGATCAGGCCCACCACCACAGTGTCATCAGCAAACTTGATTATCGAGTTGGAACTGAACCTGGCCCCACAGTCATGTGTGTACAGGGAGTACAGTAGGGGGCTGAGGACGCAACCCTGGGGGGATCCTGTGCTCAGGGTGAAGGATTTTGATGTATTTCCCCCCATTTTGACTACCTGGGGCCTGGTGGTGAGAAAGTCCAGGACCCAGGCACACGGGGGTGTTGAGCCCCAATTCCAGCAGCTTCTCAGCAAGTCTGGTGGGGACTATCGTGTTGAAGGCTGAACTGTGGTCTATGAACAGCATCCTTACATAGCTCCCCTTCTGGCTGTCAAGATGAGAGAGGCCATCAAGACTGTAATCCCACAATCCCACAGGCCATCAGGACTGTAAACTCTGATGTCACCGGGGTGTAATTTTACTTCGGAGTCACGTGAGTGACTACGTGAAGAACCCGCTCAGTGCGCAGGCGCGGCATTACGCCAGCAGTGCAACAGCGGCTGCCACGGGAGTTAGGCTCTCCCGCTACAGAATGAACCGGACCGTCAGGTGAGTATCCTGAGGTCGGGTTTTCTTTTACAGGTGAGCCTTTTTCTGCTTGTGTTTTTTACAGGCAGAGAAAAAGGCTCTGGAACAAAACTGTCCCCCGTTCAAGGAGGAACGTTTTCCGTCGGGGAGGGGGGCAGCAACAGGCGGTAGGAGCGACCCGGTGTTCCGTAATTCCCCGACACCGTGCCGAGGCCAGCCCGCTAATACCTGAGCAGCGGGCTGGATGCATAGCCACTCGAGAGGCATCCGGCAGGTGTTCCCGATGTCGGACGGGACGTCTCTCCACCCGCACGGGGGGAGAGAGAGCCGCTGGAGCGGCTCACGGAGCAGGTGCCTGCGAGACGCGCTGCTTGAGGGGCGCTCTCGCTACTACAAGGCACAAAAGCTCCAGAAGAAGGCGGTAGGAACAATTACCGGGCGCTCCGCTATCCCCATCACCGCGCCGAACCCAGTCCCGCTAGTGCCTGAACTGCGGGCTGGATGTCTAGCCATCCGAACAGGCATCCGGCCGGTGGCGTCCGATTCGTCGGACGGGGACATGTCTCCACCTAAATGGAGGAGAGACAGCCGCCTGAGCTGCATCCAACAGCTATTGGAGCAGCTCCAGCGAGATGCGCAGAAAGAGCGCTCTCGCGGAGGGAGGTCAGGCACCCCCTCCACAGTGTTTCATGCACTGCCCTCTGCTCCCTCATTACTGGAGGCTAGCATTGGTGACCAGGGCTGGGCTGGTCTGGAACAGGGGCAGGCGGACGAATTCGGGAGTATGCCAGGGGTGCAGGAACATGAAGAGCTGTTGGGTGTGATGGACCGCTTGTAGCAACCCCACGGGCTGGAGCACCGCTGGAACCAAGAATGGCGGCCAGCATCAACCATTACTGGAAAAGGTGCTCGCTGAGGTGCTGAAACAACACACAGCACCAGAAAACTGTGAGGCCCTCAAAGTAAAAAGTGTCAACAGCCAAATCTGGGGGCATGTGGGTCACACATCCGGACCCAAGAACTCAAGCTACAGCGGATCCTAAGGCTCCTGACGTCGGCCATCACAGCATTTGCTCGTCCCGTGGAGACCACGGAGATGGATACCTGCCAGCAGGATGTGCTGGCATTAATGTGTACCACACAATTTGAGATCAACAATCTCCGGAGGGAAACATAAGACCTGCCCTCAATCCCAAATTTGCTGGCTTGTGTAAAGCCCCAGCTGCGGAGACGGACGCACTGCTATTTGGGAAAGATTTCAATAAAAAACTGAAGGAGATGCAGGAAGCATCAAAAACCTTTGGCCTAATGAGGGGAGGCCCCGGGACGAGCAAACCAAGACCTCCGATACCCAAGCGGCAGCACCCCACGGCATCCACCAGTCGACGTCCGCAATATGGGACTGGTGAACGCTTGGGGTCCGCACATTATCCCCAAAGATCTTTTTAGATCAGGGCCCGCAGCGGACCCTCTGGAAAATGCGCCTCCCCCCAACATCGCCAGCACGTCAGAACAAAATCTTCAGGAAAATGAAGAAACAGAATCGCCAATAACCATGGAGGTAGGTGGGTCTGGTCCCTACCAGCATATAGAGAATAAGGGTGCTTTATTAACAGGGGGGAGATTACACTTGTTTAAAGAAGCATGGGGTATGGTCACGAGTGACAAGTATATACTCAACAGCATTAGTGGATATAAAATACAATTCATGTCAGAAAAAACGCCGCCAGTTCAACAATGGCCCCAAAGGGTATTTCTCCCTTCGTCAAAGAGAAACGTGAGGGACAAGCTGAACTGGTGAGACTTATCACAAAGGAGGTCATCGAAAAGACCAAACATGAACCTTTGGAATTTGTATCGAATATATTCACTAAAACCAAAAAAGATGGTGGCTGTCGCATCATCATTGACTTAACATCACTAAACAAATTTGTTAAGTATATACATTTCAAAATGGAGACTTATGTTACTGCCAAACAACTGAATTCCAAAGGACACTTCATGGCAAGCATTTATCTTAAAGATGCCTACTATCTAGTACCCATATACAAGGATCATCGCAGATACCTAAAATTTATCTGGATGGTACAAAGCATTGCCCTATGGGCTAACTTCAGCCCAAGATTATTCACCAAAATATTGAACCCAGCCATGGCAATACTAAGAAAACAAAAACATATTGTCATGGCATATCTGGAGGATATTCTGATAGTAGGGAAAACGATGGAATTGGCTGTGGCAGCAGTATCAGCTACAAAACAGCTCCTCGAAACTCTGGGGTTCGTCCTACATCCAGATAAATCTAAGTTGAAGCCATCCACTATCATGGACTACCTGGGCTTCACAATTAACTCAGTCCATATGACTGTTACCTTGCCAAAGGCAAAAATGGTTGAATTAGCACAATCATGCAACAAATTAATGGTCAACGAGCGACCAACTATTCGACAAGTAGCAAGAGTAATTGGGGAAATGGTAGCAGCATTTCCGGCTACACAATTCGGACTTTTGCACTATCAAAAAATTTACAGAGAGCAAAGGTACGGGCAATAAAACGACATACAGGTCACTATGATCGTGTCATGAACTTACCCACTGAAGCAATATCAGAGCTACAGTGGTGGGCAGAAAACGTTTGGCATAGTTTCAGCCCTATCTTTATCACTATCCCTACTTTAGTTATTCAAACAGATGCCAGTGCTCAAGGCTGGGGAGCGACTAACTCCATATCCAGCACAAGTGGTAGATGGACTAACCTAGAGTCATCATTACTACTTACACTGGGCATTAACTATCTAGAGATATTGGGCGCCTTTTATGGTTTAAAAGCATATGTATCTAATATGCAGCACTTGCATGTTTGGTTACAAATTGATAAATACTACGGTGATGGCTTATATTAACCATATGGGTGGCATAAAATCATTATCATGCGACAAATTGGTCAACATGATTTGGCAATGGTGTGTCGAAAGACATATTTGGCTATCAGCTACTTACCTACCAGGTAAGCTAAACACCCATGCCATGAGAAAATTAAACGCCTGGGTTGCAAGTTTGAACAGACCTTACCTGGAACTGGGATTGTCCAAACAAACCATCACCACCATGTCGGCATCCCTTCGAACATCCACCAAGAGGCAGTACTTAACCAGCATCAAAAAAGGGAGAAGTACTGGCAGGAAACAGGGACAACATACGCAACAGCTACAGCCACCAACATACTGGAGTTCCTGGCCTATCTACACCACGATGTAGGGATCAGCTACAGTGCCATCAACACAGCGCAGAGTGCTCTTTCTGCTTATCTCAAACCAGCGCCAGGACAACAGGCGATGGGATCCCATCCACTGGTGGTAAAACTGATGAAGGGCATTTACAATATCAAGCCCTAAGCCCAGGTATACCCATATTTGGGATATCAGTGTGGTCCTGACATATCTCAGGGAATGGCCACCAGCCAGATCCCCCGGCCTCGAGCAAGCTACACTAAAGACGCTCATGTTGATGGCACTTGTATCCGCTCAGAGGGTCCAGTCACTACACCTATTGCGACTGGACAACATGATCACAGCTCCAGACCAGATTTGTCGTTATCCAGCGACTGGTCAAACAGAGCAGACCAGGAACACCTAATCCAGTCGTGGCTTACCCACCAGAACCACGGTTATGTGCCATGACCCACCTACTATCCTACATAGACACAACCAGAATATTCGAGGGAGATGAAAAGCCTTGTGGGTCAGTCACAAAAACCTTATGGTGGGGTACGAGCCAAACCATTGCGAGATGGCTCAAGCAGGTGCTAGAAACTGCTGGGATAAACACTAACATGTACAAATTTTATGCCACCAGGGCAGCATCCATGTCGACGGCTAAAGAATGGACATGCCTATAGACCACATCCTGGCTACAGCAGGATGGTGGGAAGGGAAAAGACCATTCAGAAATTTTATAATAAGCCGTTGGCAAAACCTGGTTTATTTGCAGTAAAGATTTACGAACTGCAAATATTTAATTTAAGCCCAGGGGAGCAACTTAATTCTTTGTTGTTATTGTTTAAAAAATACCATTGTGTTTTTCTACAAATAGACTCATTGGTTCATTACGATAACACTTCCTCCCTCAAGAACTTCGGCAGTGAGTGAAATGAAACTGTTACACGGTTTGAAATCACAGAGCTTTGAAATCTTCACGTAGTCACTCACGTGACTCCGAAGTAAAATAGTAAGATTAAACGAGAACTTACCAGTTTGAAGTTTGATCTGTATTTTATGAGGAGTTACGATGAGGGTATTACGTGCCCTCCGCTCCCACCCTCATTATATGGATCAAACTAATAAATTGATGTCTCCTTATCTTTACTATGTTTACTTCAAAATAACTGTCTATCTGTGATTCCACACCGCTGCTTGGAAGTATGCCGCGCCTGCGCACTGAGCGGGTTCTTCACGTAATACCCTCATCGTAACTCCTCATAAAATACAGATCAAACTTCAAGCTGGTAAGTTCTCGTTTAATCTTACTATTACTGCTGAGTCTTTAAAAAAAAAATGTAAATACTGGTTCTGTTCTGTTGTTTTGCACAATCCCGCAGCCATTGTCACTTTCATTTCACTGTACATCTTGTAAGTGTATGTGACAAATAAACTTAACTTGACTTGACTATGGGGAGAAGGCAGGACAATGGGGTTAGGAGGGAGATCGATCAGCCGTGATTGAATGGCAGAGTAGACTTGATGGGCTGAATGACTTAATTCTGCTCCTATCATTTATAACCTTATTGTCTTATAATCTATGCTTCAGAACTAACTATATTTCTGGCTCTGCATCTCCAATATAGTTAGAATACTGATGGTTGCCTATCAGCATAGGTGATGTGAATATAAACAAAAAGTGCTGGAGTAACTCAGCGGGACAGGCAGCATTTCTGGAGAGAAGGAATGGGTGATGTTTCGGGTCGAGAAAAATGGCTTAAGTACGTTCTGTTTATAAAAAGCACAACAAATCCCATCAGACTAATTAATTCCCAATCAGTCTACTTTCAATTGTCAATGGAAGTAAAGGAATGTCATCAACAATACTTTCAAGTGACAACATTCTCCAGTAACCTGCTTGTTAATGTCTAGTTTGGATCTCACCAAGATCAGTCAGCTCTAATGTTATGCACTAAAATTCTGTATGCATCTATTCAATTTTGATAGATAGATAGATAGATAGATATAATTTATTGCCACACAACCAGGGTCGGTGGAATTTTGGGTTGTCAGCAGCAGTACAATAATAAAGAACACACAATAAAACTGTAACACAAACATCCACCACAGCATTCATCACCGTGGTGGAAGGCACAAAAATTTGGCCAGTCCTCCTCCATTTCCCCCCCCCGTGTACAGGACCAGAGTCCAGAGTCAGTCCAGGATCGGCTCTTCCTCACCGGAGACCGCGGCTTTAAGTTGTTGTAGGCCGCAGGCCGGCGGTCGAGATTTAAAGTCCCCGCCGCAGCCAGAAGCACCGTAGACTGCAGGGCCGGCGGTCGAAGCTCCCCTCCAGGGGTGATGGTAAGTCCATGCCGGCCCCGCGGTAGAAGTTGGCCGCAGGCCGGCAGTGGTGGCTTCTTCTTCCCCCGGGTCCCCCACGAGGGATCCCGGGCTGTAGACGCCGCACCAGCTGGAGCTCTGCAGACCGCGGCTTCAGGCTGCGACTTCAGGCTGCCGGCTGCCCCAGGCCAGCGAAACGGAGCGCTCCCCTCCAGCGAGGGCTTACCCGCTCCACGCCGAGAGTCCACGCTGCGACCGCCGCTGAAGCCCCGGGCACGTCTCCGGGAAAGGCCGCGCCGATCCTTGATGTTAGGCCACGGGGGAGGCGACCTGGAAAAAGTCGCCTCTCCATGGAGGAGGCGACCGAAGCGGTTTCCTCCTCACCCCCCCACACCACCCCCCACACAAAACACACGAAGGAACATTAAATACATACTTTAAAACATACTAAAAAATAAAATAAAAAGTTGAAAAAACTGACGCGCTGCTGACATGGCTGCACACAGAGGAGCGCCCCCCCTCAATACTTGATGTGGAAATCCACCCTAATTTGCAATGAATTGCGCTGGATTTTGCTTAAACTGGTTTGTGCAATATGTTTGCCCAGCTTTCCTCACATTCCCCATCCCGCTGCATGAACCTCGTGGTCACATTTAGCCTTTGTGGTGCAAAGATCCAATTGAGCCAATCTGTGCTCAAGTGGTAACTGAGTCTCAGATGACAGATCAGGTGCCCTTGGCACAAGCCATCTGATGACCATACTGACAGTATTTATATCTCTGAAGTTTAAAGTCTAGAGTAATCCATTAAAAAAACAAGAGTATCTTGTACTTAGTGGCAACATAATCATCATTGACATCTTGATCAGTGAATCCAGTTTGGCAGTTATGAATTTTTTGAAGCTAGGTCCTATAAATTTAGATTATCCTCCCAAAAATCTTGATAAAATTAAAGTTCCATTACCATTCATTTAAAGATAACATTTAAACATCTGCAGAAAAATAAGTAATAAGAGGAAAGACAGACCTTGATGATTTATCTCGACTGCTCAATCTGCTGGGAACATTGCGGCCACTGGCAGTTGCTAGAACCTCAACAACTTTGTCATCAGCTGATGTTATTGCCATTTGGATTCTGCAAAATAAGTTACAAAATTCTGTAACATCTATCTGCACAGAATGAAAGGAAAAGAAGCAGCAAATATATTTTATTTAAAAATGTTTCGAATTTTGAAAAAATGTAATTTCAGAAGAAAATTTCACATCCTGCATGTTTTCCCACATTGTAAAGATGTTCATTTCTCAAATCAAAATCTTTTTATTTAGTTTTCAAGACATAACAAGGTGCAAAGTTGTCCATTTGTTACAGACAGAGTGTATGAAAAGAATAAATAAAAAACAACTTATGCCAACATATAACAAGAAAATGACAATAAAAGAAAAATAAGATACCAAAAATAATCCCCCCCCCCAGTCACTGCCAGTGAGCATTTGCAAATATCAGCCTGTCACAGCAATAATCCCCGATAAATGAATGGGTAGACTGTTAATGTTAAATGCTTGATGATCAAGCATTTACAAAGTCTGGAATGCATTTAAAAAAGCTCCCCACGCTTTCTGAAACCTTCCATTTGAATGTTGAAGTGTGTACCTAATTTTCTCGAACTTTAGGCAGGACATAATATCTGTCAGCCATTGTGTATGAGTGGGCGGGGTAGGTTCTGTCCACCTGAGCAGGATTGTTCGCCGAGCCAGAAGAGAAGCAAAAGATATAGTGCGTCGTTTATCTGCAGTTAATCTAACCTCCTCACCAGTGACCCCAAAAAGAGCGATTAGAGGCTTTGGTTCCAATTTGATGTTTAACACCTGAGATAATGTATGAAAGACCTCTAGCCAGAACTTGTTAAGGCTGGGGCATGACCAATACATATGGATAAGAGAGGCTTCAGAAATTTGACATTTAACACAGAATGGACTAACCTCAGGGTAAAAAGTAGATAATTTGGCTTTTGAGATATGGACCCTATGTACCACTTTGAATTGAATCAGACAATGACGAGCACATAGAGAGGTGGAATTAACCAGATCAAGAATGGAACTCCATGTATCTTCTGAGGGAGAGGAGCCCAAGTCTTCCTCCCATGCTGCCTTGAGCTTGCCCATGGACAAGATGTTCATTTCTAATATTTATCATCAAATACCATGTAATAACCAAATAATTATTATGACTAAGTATCGTGTAATTATACTTACATAATAAGTAAAATTATTATGTTTACTTATATTAAGTAAACACTAATTATTTATACTTAAATAAAACATACTAATTATTTATATTTAAATAAAACATTGAAAGGAGAATCAATGATATGTGTAAGAAAGTACTACAGATGCTGGTTTAAATCAAAGATAGACACAAAAAGCTGGAGTAACTCAGCCGGACAGGCAGCATCTCTGGAGAGAAGGAATGGGTGACGTTAAGGGTCGAGACCCTTCTTCAGACTGGTTAGGGAGTGTTCCTTTTGATCGGCGAGTGCTTTTAGCGTGATACATTCTGGCTATTCATAAATTATCAAAAAAATTGCTAAATTTATCAAATAAATTATACTGCAATTCCAAATAAGTATATTGGCATCAGAGAGAAAAAAAAATTAGTATATTGGTTTATTATTGTCATGTTATCTGAGATACACCAAAAAGATTTTTGTTTGTGTGGCATCCTACTAAATTAGGTAATACTATACTTGAATACACACAAGTGCAACTGGTAGAACAAAAATATCATAGTGCAGGTTATAGTTTTTAGCATTGTACCAGAACAGTTCCAGAGAAAAAGTTTAATGAGGAAGTTTGGAAGATTGGGACCACACTATCTTATGGGAGAACCATGCAGAAGTCTGATAACAGAGAGAAAAAAAGGTATTCCTGAGTCTGTTGGTACGTGTTATCCAGATGTTCCAACGATATGTGTAGGAACAAGGAGATAGCATCTGCCATGGACTTGATGCGACAGTAAGGGAACAGCAGTGAATCAAGGCTGTGTGGAAGACTGGTGTTAGTGTGTGCCATGACTAGCCTCTCGAAGCACTTCAGGATGTGAAGGTCAGAGCCATTAGACAATTGTCATGAAGGCACGTTACCTTGCTTTTCTTTGGTACAGGCTTGATAGTGGTCGACTTAAAGCATAGGGGATCCTCAAAATGAAGTAGGGAAAGATTAAAGATATCCCTGAATCCTCCTGCCAGCTAGTCGGTGCAAGTCCTGAGGATGTGGCTGGGGACTCCATCCGAACCAATTCCTTTCTGCGGGTTCAAGCTTAGAATCTGACATCTGATGGTCTTCTTTATTGCCATAACAATTCTATGATTCTATGGGGACTTCAATAATCAGATTCTTAGCTGGAATTTCCCTTTCTTGATGTCACTGTAGTGTACATAGAACAGGACAGCACAGGAACAGGCCAGCAACCAGACTGTACATTATACTCCAAATGTGGCCTAACCAATATGCTATTGAGCTACATCATAACTTTCTGACTCAAATACTCAATGCCCCGAACAATGCAGGCAAGCGTATTATACACCTTCCGTACCATTCTACCTACTTGCATTACCACTTTCATGGAGCCCAAGATCACTTTGTACATTGATGCTGTTGAGGATGTTATCATTAACTGTATACTTTCCCCTTACGTTTGACCTCCTAAAGTGCAGCATCTCACCTTGCTGGCTTTAAACTCCATCTGCCATTTCTCTGTCCATTAAATGTTACTTATTAAATAGGGGGGTGGGGGGTGGGGCATACAGAGAGGAAGGAATCGGCACTTTCTCTACTCACTGTTAATTCAGTAAAAATATGTGAAAGTAGATAAAACCTTAAACACCCATCGATCCAAACCCATAAGGTCCTTTAATATATTAAATGTCAAGCAACAATTTGTCATTTGCAAATTAAATTGTAAATACTAAGATGAAATGCAACTTACTCGTTTGTTTTTTTTGCGTTAATTAAAAGTATTGGCCGGTGCTGGTTTAAGTCTTGATTACTGAATTCTTCAAGAGTGAAGATTTTCTCATTTGGTTTTGGCTATAATGATAAATATTTCAGTTAGCTAAATCTTGATGTGCAATACTCCATGGTTTTTACTTTTTTTAAAGTTTAGTTTAGAGATACAGCGTGGAAACAGGCCCTTCGGCCCACCGGGTCCATACCGACCAGCGATCCCTGCACACTATCACTATCTCCACACACTCGGGACAATCTTTATATTTACCAAGCCAATTAACCTACAAACCTGTACGTCTTTGGAGTGTGGGAGGAAAGCGAAGATCTCGGGGAAAACCCACACGGGTCACAGGGAGAACGTACAAACTCCGTACAGACAGTACCCCTAGTCGGGATCGAACCCGGATCTCCGGCACTGCAAGGCAGCAGCTCTACCGCTGTGCCACCATGACCGCCCTTATATTGGCTAAGGGAGACATCACCCTATCTGAGCATGAAGACATCATTAAATATGTTGATAAATTAGCCAGGTGTACTTGGGTTTTAGGATAATGATGAGTCAGAGCACATGATTGAATGGTGTCAGAACAACAATCCTGCTCTGAACATTAGCAAGGCCAAGGAGCTGATTGTCGACTTCAACAATGTACGGACCTTGTATATCATGAAAATACAAAGCAATGTGCATTTTCAACAAGAGAAACCTCCCTTTTACATTCAATGGCTTCACCACAATCTGTGCGTACCATTTACCAGCTGCAGTAACCACCAAAACTTCACAAACTCAAACTTTACCATTTTGAAGGATGAGCACTGAAGGTCAATGTGATGTCCCCTCAAGTTGCCTTCCAAGTCATTAATGCAGCAGCAGGTCTAAGTGGTGGGTCATCATCATCTTTTCCAAACAATTAGGTGTGCTCAGTAAATTGTGGCCTTTTAATAAAACCTCATTTCACATGAATGAGTAAATAAATTATACCCAGAGAATCCAGTTGCCTATTATTTATTTACGTGATTGTTAATTAGCCAAAAGTGATATGGATATACAAGGTAATATATTTTTTACCCGACCAGGATCATAGAAACCATCCCCAATGATGTCGTTCGATGACAAGTATCCATTTAGAATATATTTGAGAGATGCATTATGGTCAAGTAGTCTGCTCACAGCTACTTCACTAAAATTATTCCGGCGACTTGAAGACTGATTTATTTCTTGCAGAATTTCCAGTGCCCTGTAGAATAATAGTAATGTTATAGCCACTCGCAAGAATATATAAAATACATATATAAAATACTGATTATGAAGGTTGTCTCTACTGATTGTATCTGATATTCACCCTAATTTAAAATATAGCAGGTTTATCCGATTAAAATTAAGAATTTCAAGTACAATAAATAGCAACTCTAGAGATACAGAATAACTCAGTGAATAATTTTCACACAGAGAGTGGTGAATCTCTGGAATTCTCTGCCAGAAGGTAGTTGAGGCCAGTTCATTGGCTATATTTAAGAGGGAGTTAGATGTGGCCCTTGTGGCTAAAGGGATCAGAGGGTATGGAGAGAAGGCAGGTACAGGATACTGAGTTGGATGATCAGCCATGATCATATTGAATGGCGGTGCAGGCTCGAAGGGCCGAATGGCCTACTCCTGCACCTATTGTCTATGTTTCTAACTCACTGGGTTATACCCGTACATTGTGTTTTTTTTAATGTTTTATCTGTAAACCAGCATCTGCGGTTTCGTGGTCTGCCTTTTACAAATCTATTCTGGCTCTTTTTGATTACTTCATCTTTTCCATGTGCCAGTTAATTTCTTATCCTGATTATTATTTCTAAAATGTTACCGACTGGCAACTTTAAAGTGTTGCTATCGCTGGTCAGTCGAGATAGGGCCCTAAATAATAATAATAATAATAATATATAATAATAATATATCTTTTATTGTCATTGCACGTCAGTGCAACGAGATTTAGTGTGCAGCTCCACTGATGTACAAGAAAGGTAAATAAATACAATACATAAATAAACAAGCTGAATTGATTGACGTGACCATCTGAGGGAGACTGTCCAAAGGGGGTGGGTGGGGGGGCACTCATTAGGGCCGGTTCAGAGCCGCTATAGCTCTTGGGATAAAACTGTTCCTGAGTCTGGAGGTTCGGGCGTAGAAGGCCTTGTAACGTCTGCCGGAGGGAAGTAGTTGAAACAGACCGTGGCAGGGGTGTGAGGAGTCCTTATGGATGCTGAGGGCCTTCCTGAGGCACCGCGTGTGGTAGACAGATGTGATGGCAGGCAGATATCAATAGTGTAAGACAGGACCTGATGGAAGAAGACTGGGAGCAATTGCTAGAGGGGTAACCAACACCCAAATGTCAGAGGCATTTAAAAGCACAATGGTAAGAGTTCAAAGTCAGCCTGCCCCAGTAGGAATAAGAAGCAAAGATGATTGGTTTGGGGAAGATGTAGAGTTAAGGAACTGCAGCCGGTTTACAAATTGCTGAAGTAACTCAGTGGGTCAGGCAGCATCTCTGAAGAACATGGGTAGGTGATATTTCGGGCCAAGACCCTTCTTCAGTTTGATTGAGGTGTGGGGGAAGTAAGCTGGAAGAGAGAAGGGCAAGGACAAAGTCTGACAGATAATAGATGGATACAGGTGAGGGGACAGGAAGGCGAATGGGAGAGGAAAAGTAGATGCAAGTCCAGGTGGGGCATGGTGGGGGGAGGTGGGGGGAGGGGTGGACAGTTTGTAGTTAACTTGAATTGGAGAATTGAATGTTCTTACCGTTGGGTTGTACGCTACCCAACCAGAGTGTGAGGTGCTGTTCCTCCAGTTTACGTGTGACCTCACTCTGGCACAGGAGGAAGCCCAGGATAGAGAGGTCAGTATGAGAATGGCAAGGAGAATTAAAGTGTTTAGCAACAGGGGGATTATGTAGGTCCAGGCAGACTGAGCGAAGGTGTTCAGAGAAACGATTGCCCAGTCTACACTTGGTCTCGCCGATGCACGATTCCACATTTTGAACAACGGATACAGTAGATGTGGTTGGAGGAGGTTCAAGTGAACCTCTGCCTAACCTGAAAGGACCGTAGGGGTCCCTGGACAGAGTCGAGGGAGGAGGTATAGGGGCAGATGTTGGAGGCAGGAGAAGATACCCGGGGAGAGGGTGGTTTGTGTGTGAAGGGATGAGGTAACCAGGGAGTTGCGGAGGGAATGGTCTATGTGGAAGGTGGAAAGAAGTGGACGATGGGAAGATGTGACTAATGGTGGGACCTCGTTGGAGGTGGCGAAAATGTCGGAGGATTATGTGTTGTATGGGACAGCTGATGGGATGAAAGATAAGGATGAGGGGGGGTTCTGTCCCTGTTGCGACTAGGGGGAGGGGAAGCAAGGGAGTTCCATGTAATGGAATGCTAGGAAGCAGAAAGAGCAGGAAACTCAGTTTTTACAGGTGGCTTAAACCTCACGTCTGTGGAAAAAGAGTCTGCATGTACTTGTGAATGAGTGCGCGGCGAGCAACAGTGCTCAGTTTTCAAAAAGCAGATGAATGCACCAAAAATAGTTATACTGCAGCAAAACGATGAGCTACACCACACAAACATTCCAATGTAGTCATTTCCAATCAGATGTTTAGGCTTTTAACTTGTAAAAATTAGGTGCAGAGACATATGACAAGGACTCAAAATTTGGAACAATCTCAATGATATCAAGGCATTCCACTCACGGTTAGATGAGACGACGCCCTGTGATGGTGTGAGGTTTCTAAGAAGACTACACTGGTGGAGAACTTGTTTCTTTCCTCATTGTGAGGATGGAAAGTCAATGAAAGAATCATATAGTCAGGTCCCAGCAACAATTTACATAATAGCCTTGCCAGAGGCTTGAGAGCTGACAGTGCAACACATGTTTTGTTTGAGAAATGTAGCTCATGGTTACCAAAAATAATGAAAGGAAACGAGGCAAATGATTTTAAATATTTTGAAAAATTTGCAATCGGTTTTCAATCATACATATATTTTATCACTGATAGTATAATTTACAATTATTGGAGTTGATTATGATGGTGATGAGTAACACCCAGTGAATAATATAATACATTTAATATGGTAATTACAGTACAACCCATATTGCATTTGTTGCTACTCTTTGTTAATAATAATTATGTGCATTACCCCCTGTATGTAGTTCTATTAAAATAAATTAAATTTAAGCTGTTTTATAATACTTAGTACGTACAGCATAATAGTGCACAATTGCAAAAACACACAAACATTTATTCCACTCAGAGATTATTTTTAATGACTATCTGTTGCAGTAATTTGTAATTAGTGGAAGCCATGAAAAGCTATTTAAATGCTGTTTCCTCACAGTAATGTGCAAAAATCAATAAAAGACATTGAAAGGGTAAATGTAATCTAGGTTTTATCTACTGTTTTACATTATAGTTGATTTATTACAGTTTAATAAATGACTTCAAGGATATTTGAAATCTGGGAGTCATTTGCATCATTTTTTAATCATTTCCGAATATCTAAAAATAAGACGTCTATTGATCTCGATACATACCCAAGTTTACAAAGTTCATGTGTTGTTGGCTCATCTTTCCCGCAGACAAGAACAGCCCAACAAGCATTGCGTCTCACTTCATTATTATCCGAATGTAATAGTTCAACAAGTGGTTCCAATCCACCAGCATTTCTCAGCTGTGGGAACAAACTCAATAATGCATCATTTCAATCTAATAGTCCTTTGTCTCCCATAAATATCAGTTTAAATTACCATATAGCTAGAAAATAACAAACACTAGTCGACTCTCAATGAAAGTTTAGACCTTAAGGCAGCTGATACTCAAAGGATATTGACTTCTACCCAATCCAGTTCCAAATCTAAAGAGAGACAAATTCATAGTCTTGTGATAAGAATTTTTAGAAATTGATTTTATTCCAAAAGACTCAAGCAAGGCCTTTACCAAGGGTCACGTGGTACGCTGATCTGGAAGGTTTGATCATATGGAATGGAATATGGTGAGCTAGACAGTTGGATAGAAAATTGGCTTGTTGATAGAAGTGAGGAGGTGGTGATGGAGAGTTGCTAGTTAGGCTGGTGGCCTGTGACCTGTGGTGTGCCGCAGGGATTTGTGCTGGCTCCATTACTGTTTGTCATCTATATTGGATGAGAATGCAGTGGGCATGTTTTGTGGATGACACCAAAATCAGTGGTACAGTGGACAGTGAAGGAGGGTATCTAAGATTACAACAGGATCTAGATCAATCAGTAAAACTGCATCTACCTTTGTAGTTTCCTGAAGCAATGCTTTTGGTTACCTTCCTAATATTATGGGAAACTTCAAAAACATTAGATATCTATCCACTTGGTTATCTTATTGTGCAACAATAATTGGAAGAAAACAAAATATTTTACAATGGAAATAAATCAGGTACCAGCAGCAACAAAAATGTCATATCAATGATTATCCCTAAAGATAAAGCAATATCCAATAGTTTAATTTAGTTATTAAAAAAAACCTAAAGCCAATGAACCACCTCAAATGCTTAAGTTGCTCAAATAACATCAGTATCTAACATGATGTGATGACCAACAGCATAGGTTAAACATTTCTTAGCTTTTCTTCCTTTTGCAGTTAGTGTCATGCATGCACGATTGCAATGACTATAGACCACAGACAAAAGGTGCAGGACGAGGCCATTCGGCCATTCGAGCCAGCACCGCCATTCAATGTGATCATGGCTGATCATCCCCAATCAGTACCCCATTCCTGCCTACTCCCCATATTCCCTTATACTGCTAACTTTAAGAGCCCTATCTAGCTCTCTTGAAAGTATGCAGAGAATCGGCCTCCACGGCACTCTGAGGCAGAGAATTCCACAGACTCACAACTCTGTGTGTGAAAAAGTGTTTCATCATCGTTCTAAATGCCTTACCCCTTATTCTTAAACTGTGGCCCCTGGTTTTGGACTCCCCCAACATCGGGAACATGTTTCCTGTCTCTAGGGTGTCCAAATCCTTAATAATCTTATATGTTTCGCATGGAGGATGGCCGTATTCCAAAAGACATCCTCTATGGAGAGCTGACATCTGGGAGGAGAACCATCGGCCGCCCCCAGCTACGTTACAAGGATGTCTGCAAGAGGGATATGAAGGCCCTCGATATCGATGTGGAGTCCTGGGAGAGCCTTGCAGTTGACCGCACGAAGTGGAGAGGTACCCTGAACCAACATCTCAAAACGGGGGAAGAGAAACTGTTGAACGCAGCGGCAGGCAAGCGGGCACGCAGAATGGAGAGCAGCAACTTCAACAGACCAGAGACCCCACACAAATGTGACCTTTGCCACAGAGACTGTCACTCCCGCATTGGTCTCTTCAGCCACAAGCGACGCTGCTCTAGCTGAGGTTTGTAGCAAGCAGCCAATAACTAGGATGCATCACCCATGGTCAGTCATGACCGAGGGGGGGGGGGGGGGTCTACTTTAATTGACTGATGAACAAGGACCCCCAGATCCCGTTCTACTTCCCCTTTTCCCAACTTGACACCATTAATCTGCCTTCCTGTTTTTGCTATCAAAGTGGATAACCTCACATTTATCCACATTAAACTGCATCTGCCATGCATCTGCCCACTCACCCAACCTATCCAGGTCACCCTGCATTCTCATAGCATCCTCCTCACAGTTCACACTGCCACCCAGCTTTGTGTCATCTGCAAATCTGCTAATGTTACTTTGAATCCCTTCATCTAAATCTTTGATGTATATTGTAAATAGCTGCGGTCCCAGCACCGAGACTTGCGGTACCCCACTCGTCGCTGCCTGCCATGCTGAAAGGGACCCGTTAATCCCTACTCTGTGTTTCCTGTCTGCCAACCAATTTTCTATCCATGTCAGCACTCTACCCCCAATACCATGTGCCCTAATTTTGCCCACTAATCTCCTATGTGGGACTTTATCAAATGCTTTCTGAAAGTTCAGGTACACTACATCCACTGGCTCTCCCTTGTCCGTTTTCCTAGTTACATCTTCAAAAAATACCAGAAGATTAGTTAAGCATGATTTCCCCTTCGTAAATCCATGCTGACTCAAACCGATCCTGGTACTGCTATCCAAATGTGCTGTTATTTCGTCTTTTATGATTGACTCCAACATCTTCCCCACCACTGATGTCAGGCTAACTGGTCTATAATTCCCTGTTTTCTTTCTCCCGGCTTTCTTAAAAAGGGGGATATCATTAGCTACCCACCAATCCACAGTAACTGATCCTGAATCCAAAGAACATTGGAAAATGATCACCAATGTGTCAACGAATGCTCATGCTTTCCACTAAAGTTGTCTGTTGTGACAAAACTGAAGCATTTTGTTTGCTTTATTATGTATCACATTCTTCATGCTGGTTACACGATAGAGTTAATATTACATTTAAGATAGACACAAAAAGCTGGAGTAACTCAGTGTGTCAGGCAGCACTTTGGAGACCCTTCTTCAAATTGAGAGTCAGGGGAGAGGGAAACGAGAGATATGAAAAGTTACATAGGTCAAATGAATGAAAGGTATGTAAAAGGACAAATCAATAGACAATAGACAATGGGTGCAGGAGTAGGCCATTCGGCCCTTCGAGCCAGCACTGCCATTCAATGTGATCATGGCTGATCATCCCCAATCAGTACCCCATTCCTGCCTTCTCCCCATATCCCCTGACTCTGCTATCTTTAAGGAAGACAAAAATGCTGGAGAAACTCAGCAGGTGAGGCAGCATCTATGGAGCAAAGGAAATAGGCGACATTTCGGGTCGAGACCCTTCTTCAGACCGCTATCTTTAAGAGTCAACACTTTAAAAATCAACGGCAGCAACGATGATCAAGGAAAGGTGGCGCCACATTGATCCATTGTTACATTTATTTTTATAAGTACATTTAACACAATGCTATCACTATTTAGAATCTCACAGCTTACCTCTGTTCTTCCATTCACGTCACATGCCAGTGAAGCCACAACGAGTGCAGCCTTGCTCTGCACTAGGGTATTGTTTGACCTCAGTGGTTCCACAATCATTGTCATGGCCCCATGACTCAGAATACTGCCACGTATATGTTCCTGTAGAGCTAGATTAGTAATTGTAGTAGCAGCACTGGCAACAATAGTATCGTTTGAATCATGCAGTGATTTCACCAATGGCTCCACTCCTTTGGTGTCAAAAACGGCACTGTACAAATAAAATACATATCACAATCAAGCTTTTATTTTTATGCATGGTCATAATTAAACAGGTACAGCTTGGAAGAAATGGTTTCATCTGAAGATAGACACAAAAAGCTGGAGTAACTCAGCTGGGTCACACAGCATCTCTGGAGAATAGGAATAGGTTCAGTCTGAAGAAAAGTCTCGACCCGACACGTCACCTATTCCTTTTCTCTAAAGATGCTGTCTGACCCACTGAGTTACTCCAGCTTTTTGAGTCCATCATCGGAAGATAAACAGTTATTGTTTCAGCTTAAAGACCTGATGAAGGGTCTTCAACCTGAAAGACGGGCTCTATTTATCTTCCTACAGGTACAGTCTGACTTGCTGAGCATTTCTACCATTTTCTGTTCCTGCTTTAGCATCTGCAGTTTTTTGATTTTCATGTCAATGTTCTGATAAAAGGCCATTTACTTGAAACACTGACTTTGTTTTTCCCTCCATAAATGCTGCCTAATTCTGGCAGTTTTTGTTTTATCCCATATAAGAGTGAATGGGCATGACTAAGAGACGTATGAAATAAATGGTATTTTCCAAGCCATACATTAAGATTTTGGAGTTCTGTTGAGCTGGCACAATAGACAATAGGTGCAGGAGTAGGAAATTCGGCCCTTCGAGCCAGCACCGCCATTCAATGTGATCATGGCTGATCATCCCCAATCAGTACCCCGTTCCTGCCTTCTCCCCATATCCCCTGACTCCGCTATCTTTAAGAGCCCTTCTAGCTCTCTCTTGAAAGTATCCCGAGAACCGGCCTCCACCGCCCTCTGAAGCAGAGAATTCCACAGACTCACAACTATCTGTGTGAAAAAGTGTTTCCTCCTCTCCGTTCTAAATGGCTTACCCCTTATTCTTAAACTGTGGCCCCTGGTTCTGGACTCCCCCAACATCAGGAACATGTTTCCTGCCTCTAGCGTGTCCAAACCCTTAACAATCTTATATGTTTCAATAAGATTGCCTCTCATCCTTCTAAATTCCAGAGTATACAAGCCCAGCCATTTCATTCTCTCAGCATATGACAGTCCTACCATTCCGGGAATTAACCTTGTGAACCCTCAATAGCAAGAATGTCCTTCCTCAAATCTGGAGACACAAGTATAGTAGATAACTATTTCTATCTGTTCATGGGTACAGCTACATACTCCATTCCAATATGCAGGCTGGAATCATCCACTTGTTAAACCTAGTATCTTTGGAAAGTGAGAGGCAACCTGATTGAGGCACAGAAGAGGGCCTTGACAGGATGTGTATGGAGAGGATATTTATTTTGGGAAGAGAATCAAGAATAAAGGTACACATGTGTTAATAAGAAGTTGCCTATTTTAAGATAGATATGATGTGATATTTTTTTCTCTCAGAACTCTCATGAACTCTCTTTTTTAACAGGCAGGAGAATCAGAGAAATGTACTATTTTCAGGCGGAGGTACATGGATTTAAAAGATACCATGGGTCAGCGGGAATGTAGAGTTAAGTTTTCAATCAGATCAGCCATGGTCTTCTTGAATGATGGCGCAGGCTCGAAGGGGCAAGTGCCTCCTCCTGCTTTTAATGTCCATTCCCATCAGGACACATAGACAATTCCAATAGTTTACCAGCAGGTGGCAGAATGACACTCAAAGAAAAAAACACCTAACAAATGGAAATTTAATTAAAAAAACATTTTTCTACAGCATCAATTTTGAAAGACCAATAAAATACTCAAATTAACTTCCTTAAGCTTTAAAATATCAAAATAGCCTAAGAATTTCCCTGTTAAGTGAATAGATGTGTCATTTCCTGACTTTAATTTGTTGAATTTACAGAGAGAGGGATGTTCAAACCCTAACAAGTACCACAGATCCCCACCTTTATAAATTTCTATCTGGCAGTGTTTTCTGTCTCAGGAATTTCAGCCCTTTGTCTATATTTGATGACAGTAAGATGACAGTAATTCACGCTAAACTTGAGTATTGAGTACAACTATAAGCCCAAGCCTACAATATAAATCTACCTTGTCAAAATACCGTTCAAAATCAAACTATGGTCTAATAAATTACAGGCATTCTTTTTAAAATGGTGCACCAGATGTGTGCTTCATTCATAACAGGGAGATTGTTGAAGAACATCTAAATTCACAGCAAAAATTATTCGATAAATTGAGTGTCAAATAAGAATATCATTAATAATAAAACTGCTTACTCAATATTGTTGGAATTATCAGTTGTCAGATTTGCTACAGCTACATTAACAGCTTCTCTCAGTTCCTCATTGTCACTCATCAGCATTGGAACCAGGCGAAAAATACCTTTGGCAAACAATATTTTAGAAATCGAGTTAATCTGTGTACACATGTAGTTGACGACTTTATTATGCAAAGAAAAGCGAATTATCATTTGAATAATGTTATATCATTCATGTTTACCGTGGGCTCTGAAAGATTCTTTGCTAGCTTCATCTTCACACATGACTGATATGGCTTCAGCAGCTGCAGCTCTGATTTCATCATTGTTAACTTCCAAAAGTAACTCCAATGCTTTTTCCACACCCTCTTGATGTAAAATCTGCCTAATTTCACCTTATATCATTAGGAGACAAATCAATGCAAAATAAATTACAAAACAAAAATGCCTTCTACGGAAGAATTCTTTGTACAACTGATAACTGCAATAGCTGAGGAAATGTATGAAGAAAGCATCATTAATGAGCTACAGAAAGAATGTACATCTTTGAGAATCACATCTTCTAAGTTATCTAAAATACTTGCATTATTCTTAATTCACTGCAGGGTACTTCCTGTACAAGCCTACCATAAGGGAATAACTTAATTAATTCCAATGATGCTGGGAGACAGCAACAGCCATATATTCTACCAGTTATCTACCACAAACATTTATGTTTAGTTAACTCCAACTCATCTGAAGTTTTTGTACCCTTCACAAAAGATATATTGCATTGTCAACCACAGAATGATTTTATTGAATGATTCTAAATAAAATAAAATGTTCATATTACATAGGAATGAATACTAAATATTGCAAGTACTCAGAAGATGAGGCAGCATCTACAGGGATGGGAACAGAGTTAATGATTCAGGATGACAATCATCAGAACTAGAAAATGTTAGAAAATGAGCATGTTTTACTTGAGAGGAGCCTGGTGGAGAGAGCGAAGATTGTGATAGGGTAGAAACTTTTTAAAAATGACACAGATGTTGCTGGTGTGTTCCAAAGAAGGCTGTTACTTGCAAATAACCTTGACTCTGTATTGTCCAGAATTTTATTTCAACCGTTAAAATATTGTTGAAATAATTATACCAATGAGTCAGCCTCCACAATTCTCTAGATTTCAAAGATTCCCAATCATCTTGGAGTAGTTATGGACCGTAATTCTATATATGACTAAGATACTGTATAGTATATGAGGGTTTTTTCTTTTCTTTTTCATTTTTTCTTTTTTGTATGGCTTTGTAAATATTTGATTAGTGTATAAATGTAAATAATTTGGTGTACATATAGCTGCTAAATTTGTATAAGATAATTACAAGCAGTTGAATAAGGGGTGGGAATTAATAAGCTTTGGCTTCTTCCTGCTCCTTTTCGGACACATACGATTTCATTTATTTATAGATATTGTTTATGACATTTTATAAATATTCTTGTTTTGTTTTTTGTATGCTGTTTCACACTTGCTTTTTATTCTTTTATTCTGTTCGAAATAAATAATAAAATAATAAAAATAATAAGGGCTCTGCACAACTGAAGCACACATTTCACTTTGGAATTTGAATAGCTGAGAATAAAGTCCAATATCCTGGTGGACATGGATGCTGGAATCTTGAGCAAGAAAAATGCCCATTTCCCTCCACATATACTCCCTAATCCATTGACTTCCACCAGCAGTTTGACATTTAAGGTGTTCTGCTTACTTCTGCATTAAACTTTAGTGAATTGCAAATAGGACCACCAGCAGGGCATGAATCCATAAAATAGTACATGAAAAGTTGTGATACGGTAATCACGAGGGCTTTTAAACTGCATATAGAATATAGACGCAAAATAGCAGCAGTAAGGAAATGGATGAAATGAGGGAATGCATATGAGATGGGTTTCTTGGTCAAAAACTGCAAGGATTAAATTATAATCTTCTTATAAAGAAAAGTTTTCATATTGCATTAACATTTTGTATTCAGCTTGAAGGTGATGTAATTTATTCCAAAACTGGCATCTCAAATCTAATAAAAAACAATAAATGTATGAGAGGTGAATTGGTTATGACTTTGGGGAAAATGCATTAGAAGTAATGGAGGTAGACTGGCAATGCCTAGTGCCTCAAGAATTAATACATTATGTGTAAAACAAAAACAAAATTATTTCTGGAAAATTGTTTGATTTGTGATTAACAGGAGAAATTAAAGCTAGCAATAAATCAGAGGTTTAATGAAATTTCCACAAGTATAGTGAGGTTGAAACTGGGAGCATTTTACAATTCAGACTGGATGGGCCAGTGTCTGTGATGTATTTCTCTGTGAATCTATGAAAACAGATTGCATAATTGTGGTTGTATTCCTTTAACTATGGAAGATGGGGGTCAGCGGGAAGGAGAACTACGAATGTTGAAGATGAGGACTGGGATTGTTATTTCAATTCAAAGGACTGTTACAAATACAACCCGTGATACTTGCAAGGCCAAACTTGCAAATGTTAAAGAAAAAACTGCAAGTGCTGGAAAAATCAAAGGTAGACAAAAATGCTGGAGAAACTCAGCGGGTGAGGCAGCATCTATGGAGCGAAGGAATAGGTGACGTTTCGGGTCGAGACCCTTCTTCAGACTGATGTGGGGGGAGGGGGGGCGCGGGAGGAAGAAAGGAAGAGGCGGAGACAGTAGGCTGTTGGAGAGCTGAGAAGGGGAGGGGATGGAAGGAGAAAGCAAGGACTACCTGAAATTGGAGGTCAATGTTCATACGACTGGGGTGTCAACTGCCCAAGCGAAATAATGAGATGCTGCTCCTCCAATTTGCGGTGGGACTCACTCTGGCCATGGAGGAGGCCCAGGGCAGAAAGGTCGGATTCGGAATGGGAGGGGGAGTTGAAGTGCTGAGCCACCGGGAGATCAGGTTGGTTAATGTGAACTGAATGGAGAACTTGCAAATGTTTATGACTTTGACATCTTTCATTCAGTGTTTGAAGAAAATCTAGTAATATATAATGTAAACTAAAATATACATATATAATGTTAAGCAAGAGACCTGAAAAATAATTTTGATCTTAATTAATAACTAACGTTTACTTAAGATTACTAATTTTAGGTACTGCATTTTAATATCTATCTTGTGAAATTCAGTTCTCTGACATACGGTTAAGAGCTGATCGTGCTATTGCTTTAACTGCATGCTTCTGGGCCTCTGGATGAATGGATGAAGTGACAAATAATAAAAACTTTTCCAGGGCTCCCGATTGACGGATATACATTACGTTATCTGGCTCTTCCAGACAATTTGCCAGCACTTGCAAAATGTCTGCATGAAGATCAGTAAATTCCTAAGTTGAGAAAAATAATTTTAATGAAATCACATAGAATTAAATTAGAATTTCAGCTGTACAAAATTGTAATATATAAATTATCAAAGCTATTTTATTTACAACTTTGTAACATTTTTCTTTGGTCTCCGAATAATAGAACATCGAATCATGCAGAGTAAACTCTAGCAAAAATAATAATCATCTGTAAGTGGAAATAAATTGGAATTGTACTCACTAAATATTGTACTCGCTAATTATGAGAAGTAGCCAGTGAGCTGGCATCTACCAGAATAAATAATTAGCACAGTGAGCTATATTTAAATGCTTCAATAACATGGTACACACAAGCATGTGAGAAAAAAATCTTAATTCAGTTAGAGTGGCTTACATACAGAGCCTAACATTCCAGTCCAATGTATCAAAAATCAAGTTATTTCAGAGAGCCAGTCATACAGTTGTGTGGGTTAATTCAAGAACCTGATAGTTATAGCAAAGTAACTGTACAAGTTGGCTGTGAAGCCACACTGTGTGCAGTTCTAGTCACCCAGCTACAGAATGTTACTAAATTAGAAATGGTGCAGAAGAGATTCAACAGCACGTTTCCTGGGCTTGTGGGCTTGAGATATAGGGAGGCGTTGGATAATAGACAATAGACATTAGGTGCAGGAGTAGGCCATTCGGCCCTTCAAGCCAGCACCACCATTCAATGTGATCATGGCTGATCATCCCCAATCAGTACCCCGTTCCTACCTTCTCCCCATATCCCCTGACTCCACTATTTTTAAGAGCCCTTTCTAGGTCTCTTTTGAAAGTATCCAGAGAACCGGCCTCCACCACCCTCTGAGGCAGAGAATTCCACAAACTCACAACTCTCTGTGTGAAAAAGTGTTTCCTCATCTCCGTTCTAAATGGCTTACCCCTTATTCCTAAACTGTGGCCCCTGGTACTGGACTCCCCCAACATCGGGAACATGTTTCCTGCCTCTAGCGTGTCCAAACCCTTAATAATCTTATGTTTCAATAAGATTCCCTCTCATCCTTCTAAACTCAGTATACAAGCCCAGCCGCTCCATTCTCTCAGCACAGTCCCGCCATCCTGGGAATTAACCTTGTAAACCTACGCTGCACTCCCTCAATAGCAAGAATATCCTTCCTCAAAATTAAGGGACCAAAACTGCACACAAAATGAGACTATTTTCATGACTACACCAAATCATTAACAAAGATGGACACAAAGTGCTAGAATAACTCAGCGGGTCAGGCAGCATATCTGGTGATGAAGGATGGGTGATATTTCAGTGAAACCCTCCTTCAGACTGAATGTAGGTGGTGGGAAGGGGGGGCGGGGGGGGGAAGAGGTGAAAAGCTGGAGATGAGGTCCTGGACAATTCAGGGCCAACCACAAATGACCTCAGGTAGGGAGGTTACCTGGTACGTCCATCATTAGCTTGGAAAGGTGTGATCTCAAGAAAAATAAGGTGGAGAACTGTGGGACAGTGAAAACGACTAGGGGGGAGGACGGGGGCAAGGAGGGGAGGGGATTATGATATGAAGCTACTTAAAAAGAGAGAATTCAATGGTCATATCGCTGGGTTGTAAGCTGTTCCTCCTATTTGCATGTTGTCTCAATCTGGGAATGGGGGAGGCCCAGGACAGAAAGGTCAGTACAGGAATGGGAAGGGGAGTTGAATTGGTTGACAATCGATAGATCCCGTAGGTCTTTGCGGACCGAATGTAAGTGTTCAGCAAAACAGTCGGCAAGTCTACGTTTGGTCTTGCTAATGTACAGGAGCCCATATCGGGAATACTGGATGCAGTAGATGAGGTTAGAGGAGGTATCTGTGAACCTGTCTAACCTGAAAGGATAACCTGAAACAGGACTGTTGGGGCCCCTGGATAGAGTCGAGGGAGCAGATATTTCACTTGGGCAGCATACAACCCAGCAGGATGAACATCAAATTCTCTCATTTTAAGTAACTTCATCTCATTCTCCCCTCCCCTCGCCCCTCCCTCCTTGCTGCCTTCCTCCTCCCTAGTCATTTGTACCTATGCCAGTTCTCTACATTGTTTCCCTTGAGATCACGCTTTCCCTAGCCAACAACGGACATTCCAGGCCTGAGGTCAGTCGTGGCTGACCCTGATTGGTCCTGATCTTTTCCCGCCTCCAGCACTTCACCTCCCCCCACCCTCTACTTTCAGTCTGAATAAGGGTTCCCACCCAAAACATCACCCTTCCCTTTTCTCCAGATATCCTGTCTGACCCACTGAGTTACTCCAGCACTTTGGGATAAACCAATATCTGCAGTTCTTTGCTTCTTCATACAGTCGGATTAAACATTACATATTTATCTAAAACATAACTGACAAAAAGTTACCGCATAGATTTATTACCGGGTTGTCAAGAACTCGTAGGAAGTTTTCATGGCCTTCATTCTGAAACAGTGCCGTTCTGCTGTCCGAATCCCTGGACATGGTTATCAGGGTCTGCAATGTCAAGTGCTGAATGACAGGGTATTCAGAGCTCAATAGATCCAACAGAGGAATAATTCCAGTCATTTCAGTAAATGCAGCACGAACCAGAACTTCCTAAAATATATGGTCAAATGACAAATAGAGTTCAATAGTCTGACAGTTTCAATTTATGATTGAAAAAAAAAACTATGCATGAAGAGCATGCAAGCATTTCACAACTGCACCCACTCCACACACATCTGGATCTCCTGCCATCAGGCAAGAGATACCGTAGTATCAAACCCCGGACAACCAGACTGCTAAACAGCTTCTTTCCACAGGCTGTGAGGCTGCTAAACAGTCACTCCACCTGATTCTGCTGCTTTTGCACTGACAATTTAATAACTCTGGCACTGGCCACTTAAATCAGCTGCCCTGGACATTTTATGACTGTTTTTACTGTATTTTAATGTTGCTGTTTTTACCTGCACTTTTTAACTATTCGTACTGTTTTATCAGGGACTGGATTGTTTTTATTGTTTTTATTTTATGTGTGAAATGTTTAAGTTTTATGTGCGATGCTCCGGTATTCCCTGGGAAACGTCTTCTCATTTTGCACTGTACAACTGTTGCTTTGCAAGATGACTACAAAGGTTGATTGATTGATTCAAATTGGCTTTATTTGAGCCTATGTTTAAACAATTAGAACAACAATCTTGTGACAGGGTGGCACAGTGGTGCTGGTGGTCGAGCTGCCGTTTCACAGGGCCAGAGACAGCAGGTTCGATTCTGACCTTGGGTGCCAAGTGTGTGGAGTTTGTACGTTCTCCCCGTGACCATGTAGGTTTCCTCTGGGTGCTTCAGTTTTAACTTAGTTTATTATTGTCACATGTACTGAGGTACAGTGAAACATTTTACTTGATTACAATCGAGCCATCCACTGTACACAGATAAGGGTTAAAGTCATTTAGTGCAAGATAAAGTCCGATTAAAGATAGTTCAATGGTCTCCAATGAAGTAGATAGGAGGTCAGGGCTGCACTCTAGCTGATGAGTGGCCCATTCAGTTCCCTGATAGCTGGGAACTGTCCATGAATCTGAATTTCCTCTCACATGCCAAAGACATGCAGGTTAATATCCCTCTGTAAATTGCTAGTTGTAGAATTTAAGAAATCAGTATTACAGCATTAAGTCTCAAAATATATTTTAATTGTAAATAGAAAAATAGATACACTACCTGAATTAAATTTGAGATGCACTCAATGGAGTTCTTCTGAACATCTGGATCAGGGCTTGAAAGAAGACTAACGAGTGGTCCCAACCCACCTTTTTCGAAAATTTCTATTTTACTGGTGTAATCGATGGACATGGAGGCTAGGCACAATGTAGCAAGCTCCTGAACAACAACATCTTCTATGGTGAAGGGGAAAAAAACAAATCTCTTACAGTCTTTCCTCCTTCGTCTGCCTTAGTCCCACAGTTCAAAGTGTCACAGATTGTTGTTGATGCAAAAAATACAAAGATCTTTAAAAAGTACAGATTTCACACGGTTATGAAAGCCTCTGCTAAAAATTTCCTTCTGATTTATTTCAAGATTTTAAAAGGAGGTATAAATACCTACATTTGCTATCAGGTCATCTTTTACAAAACAGTGACTAGGGGGAGACTAAATCGAACAGCAATACATCACACATGATTCAGATCCAGTTTACCTGTGAATAACGCCATTATTATGAGCTTAAATTTTGTACTTGGAGGGAGATAAGTTTCCATATTAGCGCAAAGCATCAGCATTTTAACATCTAGTATAGATATTTCATGGGGAATGTTAAAATATAAGGGACTGGATTTTGAGAACAAGATGGTACTTGCAACTGGGGGGAGGATTTAGCAGATGAGGGGGGGAAGATTTATATGCAGCAATGAATCATAAATTGAAAGACTTTAGGGATGGACCCATTATAAATCAGCGAGTATAGGGATCTGGGAGAGAGTGTTTTTTTTTTAAAGGGAGCTGTTGTGGCATCGATTTAGAGGGTTGATCAATGGCCTATTGTACAGAATAGTATTAAAAGCAGTAACATCAAAGATTATGACCATAGGAATGTTAGATCTATTTTCTTTGTGATCCTGCCCCTGGAAAGCTTAGTGTTTAATGTTGTCCCTGATTCTACCAGAGGAAGTTGCTTTTTATCTATTTGTGAAATCCTTTCAAAACTGGAACAGCCAAAGTGGAATCAAGTACTCCTGACAATTGTGAGCTCCTCATTATCTAAAGAAAACTGCAAATTTGTATTCCTTAGGTCCAAAATGGACAATTTCACACTTCTCATTTATTCAGGCTGGATCACACAAGAAGCCATCAAATTGAACGCTGAAGAAAATGGATTTTGAAATGACATTCAAAGGTTTTCCATGGCATTTGATCTCTGAGAAGACAGAAGGGCAATGCTATTCAGATAAATTTAGTTGTATTTGATAGAAAGCTTGACGTCGAGTTGAACGAGATAAGTTGTATTTGATGGAAAGCTTGACGTCGAGTTGAACGAGATATTAAGTTGCAAAAGGTCTGGTTCGGCCCTAGCAATGGAGCAGAATTTCTGTCAGAGGCATAAGATCATGAATGCTGCCCATCTAATAATCAACTGATGAAATTAACTCATCTAACAAAACAGGGAAAGATGGGATTTTTGATAGAGAAACTAAACTTCATCTAGAGCACATTCTATGCACCTGGAGTCAAAAAGAGCAATTGATTAATCAGGTAATCAATTCCAATAAATTATTCTGCGACAAACCTAGATATTTGAGATGAATAAAAGCTCTTTGTGGAAGCCTTTAGCAACCATTTGCCCAAAAGTAGAAGCAGTATGTGTAATGTTTTTGGATTTTATAAAGGCTGTCAACAGGTTTAGAAGGATGAGAGGAGATCTTATAGAAACATCTAAAATTCTTAAAGGATTGGACCGGCTAGATGCAGGAAAAATGTTCCCGATGTTGGGGGGGAATCCAGAACCAGGGGTCACAGTTGAAGAATAAGGGGTAGGTCATTTAGGACTGAGATGAGGAAAAATGTTTTCACCCAGAGAGTTGTGAATCTGTGGAATTCTCTGCCACAGAAGCAGTGGAGGCCAATCCACTGGATGTTTTCAAGAGAGAGTTAGATTTACCTCTTCGGGCTAATGAAATCTAGGGATATGGGGAAAAAACAGGAACTGATTTTGGATGATCAGCCATGAGCATATTGAATGGCGGTGCTAGCTCAAAGGGCGAATGGCCTACTCCTGCACCTATTTTCTATGTTTCTATGTTATTCCACAAAGTAAGAGCTCACCTTATTCGAGCTAATATATTACTATGCATAAGGATTAACTAAACAATGAAAAAGAGATGGAATAAATGGATTACTTTCAGTTCAGCTACTGTAGTGTCACTGGGATCAGTGAGAGGGATGTTAAAAAAAGAGATTTGAAAAATAACAAAAATATATTCATTGAAACTTTGGAGAGGATGGCAAACTAATCACAGAAGCAACCACTTGGATAAAATTCAATGTATCTTACGCAAATGATAGTCATTGATTAGTCAGTCTTATGAGAGAAAGTTTGTTTAAAAATTCCTTGGCATACAAATAGAACATCGAATTACCATCTGGAGCTAGACATGCGATAATTGATGGTAGGAAATCTAGTTGCCTCAGTGATTTTCGAACTTCACCTGAAAAACAATGAAAACATCAACATGGAGAAATTACAAAAACAAGAAAATAGAAGCCTGATTTAGCCATTCTGTCGCTTGTGTCTGTTCCACTATTCATTAAGATTGTGCCAGATCTCCAACCTTGGCACCACATTCGTACTAACTCGATGTACCTTCATTTAGAACCATGTGTGGCTTACAACATGATAACAGACTTTTTGGCACACAAAGTCTGAGCCAGCCTTTAACCACCCAAAGACATAAACCCATTTTATTCTCCCAATTTCCCACTAATTTCACACTCACCTACAGACTAAGGGCAAATTACAGTTTTTACCATTTGTTTTAGCGTTTAACTTTATCATTTAGAAACTTAGAAAATAGGTGCAGGAGTAGGCCATTCGGCCCTTCGAGCCTGCACCGTCATTCGATATGATCATGGCTGATCATCCAACTCAGTATCCCATCCCTGCCTTCTCTCCATACCCCCTGATCCCTTTAGCCACAAGGGCCACATCTAACTCCCTCTTAAATATAGCCAATGAACTGGCCTCAACTACCTTCTGTGGCAGAGAATTCCACAGATTCACCACTCTCTGTAAAAAATGATTTTCTCATCTCGGTCCTAAAAGATTTCCCTCTTACCCTTAAACTGTGACCCCTAGTTCTGGACTTCCCCAACATCGGGAACAATCTTC
The DNA here is from genome assembly GCF_010909765.2 of Amblyraja radiata. Classification (NCBI taxonomy): domain Eukaryota; kingdom Metazoa; phylum Chordata; class Chondrichthyes; order Rajiformes; family Rajidae; genus Amblyraja; species Amblyraja radiata. The sequence goes on along the minus strand of NC_045957.1, from coordinate 129,475,483 downwards.
CTGCATCTAGCCTGTCCAACCCCTTAAGAATTTCTACCTTTTTTTCTAAAACTGCAAATAATAACTTGTTTCTGTTAACGCTGTTCAGTGTTTTTTTTTCCTTTACATTTTAAACAGATGTCTCCGAAGAAGAAATGCAAAATTGTCAATCCAAATGCCCAGCAAAAGAGAGTGATTTAGACAGCATTCGCAGAGATTATCTGAATTTGGACTACTCCAAATGTGATGATCTATTCTACAGGACATTCTTAATGGGAAAGTAGTGGGCAGAAAGGCATGTCATGCGTGGTTTGAAGAGCAAAAACTTGTAGTGTACAATGCCAAAATTGAAAAGTTGAGGAATAACAAGGTGTACAGAGTTGCTTATTGGTTACAATCTGAGGAGTATGATGATGCTACTGATTATGATATGCCAATGTACCAACTAGCAACTGATCTTCTCCATAAAGACTTGGTCTATAGCTAGAAACTGTAATTTATTTACCTATCTGTTATGGACTTACAGCATCATCACATTTTTGAATTTTCAAGGCAGTCTGGGTGTTTATTACTATTTCCGTCACAACGGTCAATTTTGTAATTAGCTACAATTAGGTAACGAACTAATTATATGCTTTAATTTCAGGTCATTCAAGTAAGATGTTTTATATTTGTTTCAGAATACTTCAATCTATAATAACCGAAAATTTCATTCAGTTCTCTTAATTTTTAAGAAATCTATGCGCTTTTGACTGTCCTCGATCACAGCTTTTGTGTTAAGTCAATGGAAAAGCAATAGGGAACAAGATGCTAATTTCTGAGTATGAAAATGACCATAACGTTTTTAATGCTGAAGATATGAAAGTGAATTAGGTATCAAATTAAACTTCTATTTATGCTTTATCTGATGGGATAAATTGCAGACTTGATTTTTAAAATCTCAAAATGTTGTAACATTGCTACTGTAAGCACCTACATTTTCTTTTGATCTCTTCTCCTAAAATCCTGCCGGAAACAAATAATTGGGTTTGCATCCACCAAATATGATCTGCTGTTAATCACAATATTTGGAGTTTTATGTGACGTTATCAATATTGACAGAAATTTTTAATCTTTTGTTTTACTTTTCCTTAACTTTTTCAGTCTTGCGCTTTGGTTTTTATTTTATCTTTTGGCAAAATTATTAAAACTAGTTACATATACTTACTATGAGTAGCCATCACTCCAATTGTCATTGTGGCATACTTGTGGATTTGCTTATCTTCATGAGCTATTAATCTAGTCAGTTTTGGAATCGCTCCAAGTGTGAGGAGAGTCAGCTTGTTTTCATCCCCTGTGACGAAACACAATATCTTCAATGATAAACGTTCTTCACTAATCCTTTGGCTGTATATGTTATAAATAAGTTAATTCTACTAACTTAATTATAGTATAGTGGGCTGAAACAACTCATGGGGGCCCATCAACTACACCTGATCTCGCTCACAGCAGTTCCCTGAATGACTATGGATGCTCCACTCTTGAGACTCTATGGCGGCCATGAGAGGTGACAAAGCACCATCCTAGCTTAGCTCTCCGTCAAACTCAATTACGTTTTATATGTTTCTGACATTCAGAAACAATCAAAAACTAATCAAAATTAAATACATCGATTAGATAGGTTATTTATGAAATAATTAACAACAACTAAGAATACTTATAACATGTTTTAATAAAACAATAAACCATTCCCAAATAATTAAGAAACACATTACGTAAACATCATGGTCTCAATAGTCAATAGTCAGATCCATTCGTCACGTGCACAGTAAAGAGCAGTGAAATGAACTTGCCAGCAGCGATACAATAAAAACAAACATACAATAAACAAATAAAAAATGTAACACAAACATCCACCACATCATTCATCACTGTGGAGGAAGGCACAAAGTTTAGTCAGTCCTCCTCCGCTTTCCTCCCATGGTCGGAACCACCAACCTCCGCAGTCGCCGCTGCGGCCAGCCAGGTGTACAGACGAGGAAGTCCCGAATCGATGCTTCCCTACCGGAGACCGCGGCTTCAAGATGGTGTAGGCCGCAGGCCGGCGTTCGAAGATCTAAAGTCCCCGCCGCGCCGCAGTTAGAGGCACGGCAGACCGCGGCTTCAAAAGATGTTGTAGGCTGCAGGCTGGCAGTCGGAGCTCTTCTCCTCCGGGGTCCCCAACGAGGGATCCCAGGCTCCGGACACCGCTCCTGCGGCCCCTGGCTGGTGTAGGCCGCGGGCTGGTGGTCGGTGCTCTTCTCCTCCGGGGTCCCCAACGAGGGATCACAGGCTCCGGAAGCCGCGCCAGCTGGAGCTCCGCAGACCGCAGCTTCAGGCTGCCGCGGGCCAGCAATCGGAGCGCTCCCTTCTGGCGACCCCCGGCGAGGGCTTGCCTGCTCCACGATGAAAAAGTCTACGCTGCGCCCGCTGCTGAAGGCCACAACGATCCTCTGTGTTAGGCCGCGAGGGAGGCGACACCACCCCCCAACACAAGATACACCGAGAAACATTAAAAACATACATTGGGACACACTAAAAAAACAAAAAAGTAGAAAATGACTAACGCTGCTGGCAGGGCAGCCGGCTCACAGCGCCCCCACTGGCCAATCTGGTGGTCGGTAACCATCATTGGGAAATTCTCTCAAATCCTCTTTTAAAAAGGTATTTTGCAGCATTATATTCCATCTGCCATGTTTTTGCCCTCTCCGTCAGCTTCTCCAGATCTCCTTGAATCTTCTATTAGCCTCCTTCCTAGTGACAATCTCACCAGGTATAGTATTGTCAGCGAACCTTGAGCAATTAACATTTGTCACCTCAGCCATTCCAGAGATAAAGATGGTAAAACTGTGGACCAACTACTGATCCTTGCAGTGGCTCCAGTAATCACAATATGCCAACCTGAGAATGATCATTTTATTTCCATTCTTTGACTCTGTCCATGATTAATTCTTATCCCCCTTTTCAAAATCAATTTCAGTATATTACTTACAATTCCACATGCTCCAACCTTGTTTACCAACTTCACAATGAAACCTTTTAAAAAGTGTTCTGCAAATCCAAACGCACCACATCCACTCTCCTTTTGATTGGTCTGGTTGGTTACAACCAAATATCATTGTGCCCTCCTTTACACCCTACGCATTTCAATATAAATCATCTACAACTGAAAAAAACATGCAGCAACAAAATAGTAATGCAATTAAATACATTTTCCAAATAAAATGTGATTATTATGCATTTCATTCATTTGTACGACGGAATGCTTCCACTTTTCATTGTTTTTAGCTATTGCATTATCCCAGTGAATATAGATTTTAGACCAAAACTAGGTAGATGCTGAAAATCTGAAATAAAATAATAATTGCTGGAGGTACACAGCAAGTTAGGTAAAATCTGGAAAGAGAAAAACAAAATTACGATTTCAGGCTGAGTACCTTTCATCTTGACTTAAAACTACATTTTACGTAAAACACTATAATGCCATGTAGAAAACACATATATTTCCCTTGAACAAAAAGCAAGATATCCAAACTAAAGCATATATTTAAATTTTGTTCCATAAAATTAATGCAAAAATGGCATGCCATGATAAACCCTGTGATCAAAATGGCAATAAGGTGATTGAAATAAACATAATTTAAGGCACATTTGAGAAATTGAGGCTCTGGTCAAGAATTAGGAAGAGGCATTGGGTTGGTATATGCATCTGGGATGTGAAAATAGGACAAAGGGGATGGGGATCAAGGAAAGTGTAGAATAGATCATTTTTAGCTGGGAGAAGCTAACAACATAGCAAACAGAGATAAAATGTAGTCTGAGACAGTAAGACTGGTCGGAGATCTGGCAAGGGGGAGAGATGGAGATAGTGGGAAAGATGTTGTTAAGCTGGAAAGGATGCAGAGAAGATTTACGACGATATTTCCAGGACTCGAGGGTCTGAGCTTTAGGGAGAGGTTGAGCAGGTTAGGATTTTATTCCTTGGAGTGCAGGAGGATGAAGGGTGATCTTATAAAGATATATGATCATGAGAGGAATAGATAGAGTAAGTGCCTAGAGTTTTTTGCTCAGAGCAGGGGAATCAAGAACCAGAGGACATAGGTTTAAGGTGAGGGGGGGGGGGGAAAGATTTAATAGGAACCTGAGGAACTGTTTTTTTACACAGTGGGTGTATATGGAACGAGTTTCCAGAGGAGGCAGATGATGCATTGCTATAACAACCTTTAAAAAATGTTTGGATGGGTACATGAATAGGATATGTTTAGAAGGATACGTGAAAAATGCAGGCAGGTGGGACTAGTGTAGATGGGGCATGTTGGCCGGCGTGTGCCACTGGGGTCGAAAGGCCTGTTTACACATTGTATGACTCTAGGACTTTATCTGTGAAAATAAACTTACCTTTCTCAGCAAATTTGTACATAGCTTCACAGGCTTTAAGCAAAATGTCATCCTCTGGAGAATCCAACATAAGTACCACTGTCTGTACATTCTTGCTCTCAATAATAAGTGAATTAAACTGCATAAGAAAATCAAATATTTTTAGTGTGAATTTTAATATTCAGCATTGAAATTAAATAGCCCTTTTAATGCAATATCATTCATATCAAGATGATTTTGTCAAGAATAGTACTCATGAGCAAGTATACTTAGTTCAAAGTCAATCATGATTACTGGATAACATTGGCTCCTTTATCTATCTTCTATCTACCCATACATAACTAAAACTCTGATCTTGTTATCTTCCGGTTAGCGCAGTCTTTCTATTTGCGAAAAAATGGTTTGTGATAGCTCTATGATTTTTTTGCCAGTTCACTCACTGTTCTCCTGTGCTGCGAGTGTACCAAGTTTCGTTCCGATTGGTTGAATGTCGTAAAAGTTAGCGGGGTTTAAAAAATCTTAAAAACCGTGCATGCGCAGATTGATCTCTGTCCTGCCAGTCAGCGGCGCATGGATTAGTCTCTTCCCCTGTCACTCCCCGGGACGGTATGCACTTCCTGCTCCATCGTGTCTTTACTGGAGCTGAGGATGGCCGACGGAGGTTTCCAACTGGACACAATTTTCGGAGGGACCCGAAGCAGCCCAGCCCAGCCCCAAGCAGCCCAACCCCAAGCAGCCCAGCCCCAAGCAGCCCAGCCCCAAGCAGCCCAGCCCCAAGCAGCCCAGCCCCAAGCAGCTCAGCCCCAACAGCCCAGCGTTGGAGATCTAATCCAACCCAGTCCAGCATCAGAGACCCAGCCCAGCGCAGAGTCGGAGACCCAGCCCAGCCCAGAGTCGGAGACCCAGACCCGCCTAGAGTATAAAGCTTTTATCTCAAACCAAAAAAGACAGTGAAATATTCTCTCCAGATAAAAAACGGTGCCCAGAAATACAAGGAACAATTTAGGTAAATTGATTATTGCTCAAAGTTAGGTTAGCTTCCTTGCTATTGCCAGGAAACTCTCAATAACCACCACTGTGTTTGCACACTGGTTATCAATCCATGATATGTCAAATTGCTCTCCAGCCAAGTTCAAAAAAGGATCATGGGATCTTTTAGTTCTCATCAACATACTTTCTTCCACCTCTGCAGCACTAAATTACGAAGTATACACAAACAAGGAGTCAGTTTCTCGAGCAGAGCTTTATATTCAATTATGTCCATTATATATGCACAATATTCATCTTTGAAAAAACGCCAGCTTCCTTCCGTTCCTAAATGCTTCCATTGTGAAAGGACAAACATTTCTTCTTCATCAACAGATTTGATCAAAGATAGCAGCCATTTTCTGGCCTCCCATTCTCCATTAATTCTGGTTTGTCAAAAACTCTTCCTGTCTCACAAGATATCCATAGTGCCCATCATTGATGCCTTCACTGGACTGTGACTTATTTCCCCAAACTAAAAAGTCATAATTCTTATCCACATGCTATTCATGAAGTTGTTCTGTTTTATTAATTTACTTTTCTCTGTCCCAAATTTATAATTCTCCGACTCTGACGTCTTGTGCTTTCCCCTAAACTTTATCTAAGTTTTCTAACTAACCACTAGCATTGCTACATTCAGCCATCTTACACTCTGGAATTCCCTGTCTAAATGATTTGTTTCTCTTTAGGTATCTCCTGAAACTCATCCTTGTTCACGGGAGGAGGAGGAGGATGCTCAAGGACTCATTTATTCCTCATTCATAATTTTCCAGGAAATATGATGTTGAGCAATTGTTCAAACAACCAAAGTGTGGCATTAATGCTTTCATACAGATATTTTCACAAAAGCCACCAGAATACTGATCCAACACTGAAGAAGCCACAGCAACTTTTCTCCAGTGCAGAGGATGTGCAACTTGGTCACAGGTTTGAAAGTGATGATGTTTCCTAACTTAGGTGATCTTCTTTCTCTTGATGATAGACAACATAGCGGGTGCTCTCCGCACAGTCTTGCAAATTGCTACTTTCCATTCGAATAGCATACCTTGCAGATGTAGATGTGTACTTTTATGTAGATATGGAGAATACGGATATTAATTCTAGTAGCAGTGCCACTACTTAAACTCAATGCTCTACTTCAGATGATTATCAAGATTATTGACTTCTATTGCACATTCATGCAGGCTGGTGATGAATTAGTCTTTTAGAAACGTAGAAACACAGCAAATACGTGCAGGAGTAGGCCATTCGGCCCTTCGAGCCTGCACTGCCATTCAATATAGAATAGAATAGAATAGAATCTTTAATTGCCACGCAACCAGGGTTGGTGGTATTTGGGTTCGGTACATGATGGTACACTGCTTTTGTTACATACCAATAATAACACAGATCACCGTAATAAAGTGCATCCATACCACATTACAAATCACAAATCTCACCAACAATACATAGTGCAAAGAACAAACAAAGACCATAGACAAGACACTGTATACATCAAAAGTCATATTATTGTCTGATTATTGGACGGAATTGAGAGTTCTTATTGCTGAGGGGAAGAAACTGTTTTTAAAGCGGGTGGTTTTAGTAGCAAGTGACCTGAGGCGCCTCCCCGAAGGGAGAGACTGAAAAAGGTGATTTGCTGGATGGGAGTGGTCCGAGATGATCTTTTTTGCCCGTTGTGAGGTACGTTGGAGATAACTTGAATGGATTGAGGGGAGGGGGGAGTTGATGATCCTGGAGGCCTTGGAGACAATGCGTTGTATTCTGTGTAGTGAGTGACTATCGGTGTTACCGTACCAGACTGTGATTGAGGAGGTGATGATGCTTTCAATGATTGATTGATAGAAACGGACCAGGAGGTGTTTATCAACTCTGAACTTTTTGAGCTGTCTGAGGAAATATAGACGTTGTTGACCTTTCTTGATGACGTGGTCTGCATTGATGTGCCATTTTAGATTATTGGAGATATAGGTGCCTAGAAACTTAAATGAGTTCGTGGAGGTTATGGGGTGAGAGTTGACATGGACCGGGGGTTTGTGGTTTTGATTGCGTCTAAAATCTATGATGATTTCTAAGGTTTTTGAAATATTAAGCTGGAGGTTGTTGTCTGCGCACCATTTGACTGCGCTATCGACTGTTAGATGGTATTGTGATTCTTTGTTGTCTGAGATAAGGCCAATTATTGTTGTGTCGTCTGCATATTTAAAATTTTTAACTGAGCTGCATTGGGATGTGAGGTTGTTGGTGTAAAGTGAGAAGAGCTGGGGTGACAGAACGCACCCTTGGGGGGCTCCTATGTTGAGAGTCAAAGGGCTGGAGAGTTTTTCACCCACCTTGACTCTTTGCTGTCTGTTTGTTAGAAAGTGTAGAATCCAATGGCACATGGCTGGGTGGATGCTCATGTCCAACATTTTATTGTAGAGTTTAATCGGGTGTATAGTATTAAAGGCCGAGCTAAAATCTATAAACAGGATGCGTGCATAGGTGTTCGGTGATTCCAGATGATGAAGGGAATAGTGAAGAGCTAAGTTGATAGCATCCTCAACAGACCGGTTGGCCCTATATGCAAATTGGAAAGGGTCCATGATGGGGGCAGTGTGGGTTTTGAGATGGGTGAGGATATGATCATGGCTGATCATCCAAATCAGTATCCAGAGATGCAGGATGTGTGTGTGTGTGTGAGAGAGAGATGGAGGGTGTGTGTGTGTGTGTGTGTGTGAGATGGAGGGTGTGTGTGTGAGATGGAGGGTGTGTGTGTGTGAGATGGAGTGTGTGTGTGAGAGATGGAGGGTGTGTGTGTGATGGAGGGTGTGTGTGTGTGAGAGAGAGATGGAGGGTGTGTGTGATGGAGGGTGTGTGTGTGTGTGTGTGTGAGAGAGAGATGGAGGGTGTGTGTGTGAGATGGAGGGTGTGTGTGTGTGAGATGGAGGGTGTGTGTGTGTGTGAGATGGAGGGTGTGTTTGAGATGGAGGGTGTGTGTGTGTGTGTGTGTGAGATGGGCGGTGTGGGTGTGATGAAGGGTGCGTATGTGTGTGTGTGTGATGGAGGTTGTGTGTGTGTGATGGAGGGTGGGTGACTGAGTGCACTGCGAGCCCACCAGCCGTGAGTAGGTGAACTGCAAGCCCACCAGCCGTGAGTGAATGAACTGCGAGCCCACCAGCTGTGAGTGACTGAACTGCGAGCCCACCAGCCGTGAGTGAGTGAACTGCGAGCCGACCAGCCCTGAGTGAGTGAACTGCGAGCCCACCAGCCGTGAGTGAGTGAACTGTGAGCCCACCAGCCGTGACTGAGTGAACTGCGAGCCCACCAGTCGTGAGTGACTGAACTGCGAGCCCACCAGCCGTGAGTGAGTGAACTGCGAGCCCACTAGTCGTGAGTGGACTGCGAGCCCACCAGCCCTGAGTGAGTGAACTGCGAGTCCACTAGCCGTGACTGACTGAACTGCGAGTCCACCAGCCGTGCCTGACTGAACTGTGAGTCCACCAGCTGTGACTGACTGAACTGTGAGTCCACCAGCCATGACTGACTGAACTATGAGTCCACCAGCCGTGACTGACTGAGTCCAAGAATCCATTTGGCCCACAATGTCCATACTAGCTCCCCCCCCCCCCCCCCCCCCCCCCCCCCCCAATGGGTCCCACTTAGTCAAGTTTAGTACTAAATTGCTGGATGTACATATTGTGAATGTAAATGTCCTTAATAATTTGTTAGGATGCCAACAGTATGAATGTAAAATCTTTTCATGGCTATTAAGGAGAATATATTTAGAATAAAATGGGCTCATCGCTCAATTATTTAAAACAATTACCATGGAACAGAATGAAGGCTATCCTGTGGGTACAACTTTTAGGCTTTTAATAAATATCCTCATGAGGTGTTTTAGAAATAAATTAAACTGCACCGATATGTTAGATGAAAATTGACTTAGCAACAGAAACAAAGTTGAGAATAATTACGGGAAATTGGATTTTCATGGGAAATTAATAGGGGATTCCTTTGATGGCTGTTGAGTCTCCTGCTGTTTACACAATTCAGAAACATAAAAATGTTCCCGATGACTCTGTGAATTTGTTTAATTCTAAATAATAACTACAAACTGAGCTTTCTGGTATTGCAAAAATATTACCCGGTGCTTGGAGTTAGCAGAAAACAAAAATCGAAACATAATATTAGCTTATGCTCATCATACCTTGATCTCAGGTATCATTCAACCAATTTAGCATTCAATAAGGAGAAAGGGATAAACACAAAAAGCTGGAGTAACTCAGCGGGACAGGCAGCATCTCTGGAGAGAAGGAATGGGTGACGTTTTGGGTCGAGACCTTCCACTCCCCTTACCTGCTCCAACCTACACCAGCCTTCCGCTCACACATTTACTTTCAAGGAGAAAGGGAACATGGTTGTAGATTTCAGAGAGGAGGAGGGCTATTCGAGAGCATGTTTAAGGAGGATGTATTAGCCAAGATTACCCCGGAACCTAGGCTGCTATGGAAACTAAAGGAAGAGTATGCTAAAGTCCTAATGGAGATGTTTAACTGTGGCCGCAAATGAAATGCCAGGCAACTGGAGGGCAGCAAATCTTGTGCCATTAATCAAGAAGATTAATGCTATGAGAATGCAGGGTGACTTGGACAGGTTGGGGGAGTGGGCAGATGCATGGCAGATGTAGTTTAATGCGGATAAATGCGAGGTTATCCACTTTGGTAGCAAAAACAAGAAGGCAGATTACTATCTAAATGGCGTCAAGTTGGGAAAAGGGGAAGTACAGCGGGATCTGGGGGTCCTTGTACATCAGTCTATGAAAGTAAGCATGCAGGTACAGCAGGCAGTGAAGAAAGCGAGTGGCATGTTGGCCTTTATAACAAGAGGAATCGAATATCGGAGCAAAGAGATCCTTCTGCAGTTGTACAGAGCCCTAGTGAGACCAAACCTGGAGTATTGTGTGCACTTTTGGTCCCCTAATTTGAGGAAGGACATTCTTGCCATTGAGGGAGTGCAGTGTAGATTTACAAGATTAATTCCTGGGATGGCGGGACTGTCTTATGCTGAGAGAATGGAGCAGTTGGGCTTGTACACTCTGGAGTTTAGAAGGATGAGAGGAAATCTCATTGAAACATATAAGATTGTTAAGGGCTTGGACACGCTAGAGGCAGGAAACATGTTCCCGATGTTGGGGGAGTCCAGAACCAGGGGCCACAGTTAACGAAGAAGGAGTAAGCCATTTAGAACGGAGACGAGGAAACACTTTTTCTCACAGAGAGTGGTGAGTCTGTGGAATTCTCTGTCTCAGAGGGCGGTGGAGGCAGGTTCTCTGGATGCTTTCAAGAGAGAGCTAGACAGGGCTCTTAAAAATAGCGGAGTCAGGGGATATGGGGAGAAGGCAGAAACAGGGTACTGATTGTGGATGATCAGCCACGATCACATTGAATGGCATAGCTGGCTCGAAGGGCCAAATGGCCTACTCCTGCACCTATTGTCTATTGTCTATTGTCTAAGAAGGGCAGCATCCAGATAATACTGGCTAGTGAGTTTCATCTCGCAGGAAGTTCTGGAAAAAACTTTGAGCAATTGTACTAATCCATATTTAGAAAGGCAGGGATTGATTGACCGTGGTCAGCGCAGCTTTGTTCATGGGAGATCCTATCTGATTAATATGACTGAGTTTATGAATAAGTAACAAAACATATTGGTGAGGACAATATGGATAATATAGTGTATGTGGCCCAGTAATGCCATTGACAAGGTCCCATCTTGAAGGCTCGTCCAATAGGCTTGAGCCCAGAATATCCTACATTGGATCCAATAGCTAATAGGATACAGAGGATAATGATGCAGGGTTAATTTTATAATTTTGTAACATTTTAATCAGTGTTATACCATAACGATCAGTGCCGAGACCTTAATAATTTTTTTCCTACATATTAATAACTTGAATGTAGGAGATATGATCAGTAAATTTTCGATCGCACAAAAAATGGTGGCATTGTTAATAGTGTGGATAGACTTAGGTCTCTGAAAAACAATGATAAACTGGTAAATTGGGCAAAGCAATGGAAGATGGAATCTTGATTGATGCGAGCTGAGGCATTTTGGGAGATCTAATAAGGATAGGACCTGGACCGCGATGCTTGTCTTTGTACTAACTTTGCCTTTATTTGCTAGAGCATAGAATATATGGAAATGGAGATCATGGTACAATTTTATAAAACTTTGGGTAGATCACAGCTTGAATAATGTGTGTAGTTCTAGTCGCCAAATTAGTAGAAGAATATGATTATATTCATGAGCCTTTACAGGATATGGTCCACATTGCAACATTTCAGATATATGGAGAAACTAGATTGAAATGGGTACTGATTGCCATTGCCTTCAGCCATGATCACATTGAATGGTGGTGCTGGCTCAAAGGGCCTCCTCCTGCACCTATTGTCTATTGTCTATTGACAGGGTTTGTTTATTTTGGGGTGGAGGAAACCAAGGTGGAGGAGGTGGACATTAATAGCAGCAAGCTTTTCCCCATTGTTGAGATGTTTAAAATCAGAGGCCAGAGATTTAGAGATGATCCGAGGAAGAAGAGTTTCACCCAGAAGATGGGTGCAATCTGGATGTGCTAGACGTGTTTTCTGTATCTGTATCAGAAGTATCTGGACATGTACTGGAATTGCCAAGACAAAGTAGGTTACAGACCAAGTCCTGCAAAATGGGATTTGGACAGATGGCTACTAAATTGACTATCGACATGGACATGGCAAGCCAAAATGCTTGTTTCGCTGTACTGTGACTATGACTTCAAACCTGTTAAACTAAATAGTCACCACAATAAATATTTCACTCAGCAGTTTATGATTACTTGAAGATTCTATGTTTAAAACTATAACTTACTGTATCTTTTGGAGATTGCTCAACTTCCTTCTTTTGTTTCTTACCCACCCTATGTCAAATCAAAAATAAAGATATATTTTAAAGAGGAAATACATAAATAAATTGTCATAGATGCATTTTGTCTTCCAATCTGAATGTTGAAATTATTTGACATAAGAGTATTTCACAAAAATGTCCTTAAAGTTATTTCTGAAATCTCCATTGGGAAAGATTGAGCACTGTTTCAATCTTTTGTTATTCGAAATGTGGCTTTGAACAAAGTAACTGTTTATTTTATATTTTTATTAATAGTGAATGAAGTAGCAACACTGTCCCCAATCAGAATGGAGATGGCTGGGTAATTCTGATCAATCAAGATTAGTAACTGCTCTGATAGAAACAGAGAAACATAGAAATAGAGGTGCAGGAGTAGGCCATTCGGCCCTTCGAGCCAGCACCACCATTCAATATGATCATGGCTGATCATGTAAAATCAGTACCCCGTTCCTGCTTTTGATAAGGTCCCACAGGAGATTAGTGGGCAAAATTAGGGCACATGGTATTTGGGGTAGAGTAGGGATTAACGGGTCCCTTTCAGAATGGCAGGCAGTGACGAGTGGGGTACCGCAAGGCTCGGTGCTGGGACCGCAGCTATTTACAATATACATCAATGATTTAGATGAAGGGATTCAAAGTAACATTAGCAAATTTGCAGATGGCACAAAGCTGGGTGGCAGTGTGAACTGTGAGGAGGATGCTCTATGAGAATGCAGGGTGACTTGGACAGGTTGGGGGAGTGGGCAGATGCATGGCAGATGCAGTTTGATGTGGATAAATGTGAGGTTATCCACTTTGGTAGCAAAAACAGGAAGGAAGATTATTATCTAAATGGTGTCATGTTGGGAAAAGGGGAAGTACAATGGGATCTGGGGATCCTTGTTCATCAGCCAATGAAAGTAAGCATGCAGGTACAGCAGGCAGTGAAGAAAGCGACTGGCATGTTGGCCTTCATAACATGAGAAGTTGAGTATAGGAGCAAAGAAATCCTTCTGCAGTTATATAGGGCCCCAATGAGACCACACCTGGAGTATTGTGTGCACTTTTGCTCCACTAATTTGAGAAATGACATTCTTGCTATTAAGGGAGTGCAGCGTAGGTTCACAAGGTTAATTCCCGGGATGGCGGGACTGTCATATGCTGAGAGAATGGAGCGGCTGGGCTTGTATACTCTGGAATTTAGAAGGATGAAAGGGAATCTTATTGAAACATATAAGATTATTAAGGGTTTGGACACGTTAGAGGCAGGAAACATGTTCCTGATGTTGTGGGAGTCCAGAACCAGGGGCCACAGTTTAAGAATAAGGGGAAAGCCATTTAGAACGGAGATGAGGAAACACTTTTTCACACAGAGAGTTGTGAGTGTGGAATTCTCTGCCTCAGAGGGCGGTGGAGGCCGGTTCTCTGGATACTTTCAAGAAAGAGCTAGATATGGCTCTTGAAGATAGCGGAGTCAGGGGATAATGGTAGAAGGCAGGAATGGGGTACTGATTGTGGATGATCAATCATGATCACATTGAATGGCAGTGCTGGCTCGAAGGGCAGAATGGCCTACTCCTGCACCTATTGTCCCCATATCCCTTGATTCCTTTATCCCAAGGAGCTACATTTAAATTTCTTGAAAATATACAGTGAATTGGCCTCCGCTGCCTCCACAGATTCATATCTCTCTGGGTAAAAAGGTTTTTCTTCATCTCAGTCCTAAATGGCCTACCACGTAATCTTAAACTGTGACCCTTGGTTCTGGACTCTCCCAACATCAGGAACATTTTTCCTGCATTTTTCCGAGCCTATCCAATCCTTTAAGAATTGTATATGTTTCTATAAGATGCCCGCTCATCCTTCTAAATTCCTGTGAATACAAGCCCGGTCGACCCATTCTTTCATCATATGACAGTCCCGCCATCCCGGGAATTAACCTGGTGAACCCACGCTTGCACTCCCTCAATAGCAACAATGTAATTCCTCAAATTAAGAGACCAAAATTGCACACAATACTCCAGGTGCGTTCTGTACAACTGCCGTAGGATCTCCTTGCTACTAAACTCAAATCCTCTCGCAATGAAGGCCAACATGCTATTAGCTTTCTTTACTGCATGCTTACTTTCAGTGACTGATGTACAAGCACACCCAGGTCTTGTTGCACCCTTCCTTTTCCTAATCTGACACCATTCTGATAATAATCTGCCTTCTGTTCTTGCCACCAAAGTGAATAACCTCACATTTATCAACATGATATTGTATCTGCCATGCATCTGCCCATTCACCCAACCTATCCAAGTCACCCTGCAGCCTTATAGAATCCTCCTCGCAGCTCATACTGCCACCCAGCTTTGTGTCATCCGCAAATTTGGAGATGTCACATTTAATTCCCTCGTCTAAATCGTGAATATACAGTGCATTCAGACCTCTTCACTTTTTCCACGTTACAGCCTTATTCTAAAATGGATTATGTATATATTTTTTTATCATCAATCTACTCACAATACCCCATAATAGAAAAGCGAAAACAGGTGTTTAGAATTTTTTGCTAAGTATTACAAAAGAAATAACTGAAACATCACATTTACATAAGTATTCAGACCCTTTACTCAGTACTTTGTTGAGGCACCTATGGCAGCGATTACAGCCTCAAGTCTTGTTGGGTATGATACTACAAGCTTGGCATACCTGTATTTGGGTCATTCTCCCATTCTTCTCTGCAAAGCCTCTCAAGCTCTGTCAGGTTGGATGCACAGCTATGTTCAGGTCCCTCCAGAGATGTTCGATCGGATTCATGTCCGGGCTCTGGCTGGGTTGCTCAAAGACACTCACAGACTTGTCATGAAGCCACTTCTGCATTGTCTTGGCTGTGTGTTTCGTGTCGTTGTCCTGTTGGAAGGTGAACCTCCGCCCCAGTCTGAGGTCCAGAATGCTCTGGAATAGGTTTTCATCAAGGATCTCTCTGTACTTTGCTCCGCTCATCATTTCCTCGATCCTGACTGGTCTCCCAGTTCCTGCTGCTGAAAAACATCCCCACAGCATGATGCTGCCACCACCATGCTTCACCGTAGGTATGGTATTGGCCAGGTGATGAGCGGTACCTGGTTTCCTCCAGACGTCACACTTGGCATTCAGGCCAAAAAGTTGGATCTTGGTTTCATCAGACCAGAGGATCTTGTTTCTCATGCCTTTTGGCAAACTACAAGTAGGCTGTCGTGTGCCTTTTAATGAGGAGTGGCTTCTGTCCGGCCACTCTACCATAAAGGCCTAAATGGTGGAGTGCTGCAGATATAGTGGTCCTTCTGGAAGGTTCTCCCATCTTGACAGAGGAACTCTGGAGCTCTGTCATAGTGACCATCGGGTTCTTGGTCACCTCCCTGACCAAAGCCCTTCTCCCGTGATTGCTCAGTTTGGCCAGGCAGCCAGCTCTATGAAGAGTCCTGGTGGTTCCAAAGTTCTTCCATTTGAGAATGACAGAGGCCACTGTGCTCTTTGGGACCTGCAATGCTGCTGAAATTATTTTATACCCTTCCCCAGAACTGTGTCTCGACGCAATATTGTCTTGGAGGTCTACGGACAATTCCTTCATCTTCATGGCTTGGTTTTTGCTCTGACATGCATTGTCAACTATGGGACCTTATATAGACGGGTGTGTGCCTTTCTAAACCACTCGATTTTAATTTGGACTCTAATCAAGTTGTAGAAACATCTCAAGGATAATTAATGGAAACAGGACGAACCTAAGCTCAATTTTGAGTGTCATAGCAAAGAGGCTGAATACTTATGTAAATGTGATATTTCAGTTATTTCTTTTTAATTACTTTGCAAACATTTCTAGACACCTGTTTTCAATTCTTCATTCTGGGGTATTGTGTGTAGGTTGATGATAAAAATAAAATAATTTAATCCATTTTAAAATAAGGCAGTAACGTAACAAAATGTGGAAAAAATGAAGGGGTCTGAATACTTTCTGAATGCACTGAATATTGTAAATAACTGGAGTCCCAGCACCGAGCCTTGCGACATCCCACTAGTCACTGTCTGCCATTCTGAAAAGGACCAGTTAATTCCTACTCTTTGCTTCCTGTCTGCCAACCAGTTCTCTATCCATGTCAATACCATATCCCCAATACTATGTGTTCTAATTTTGCACACTAATCTCTTACGTGGGGCCTTGTCAAAGGCTTTTTGAAAGTCCAGATACACCATATCCACTGGCTCTCCCTTATCCATTCTACTTGTTACATTCTCAAAAAATTTCAGAAGATTAGTCAAGCATATTTTCCCCTTCATAAATCCATTCTGATTTTGGCTGATCCTGTCATTGCTTTCCAAATGTGCTGCTATAACATCTTTAATAGTGGACTCAAGCATCTTCCCCACTACCCGTCTATAATTCCCCATTTTCTCTCTCCCTCCTTTCTGAAAAAGTGGAGTTACATTGGCTATCCTCCAGTCCACAGAAATTGATCCAGTCAAGAGAACATTGGAAAATGATCACCAATGCATCCACGGTTTCCAGGGCACCCTCCTTGAGTACTCTGGGATGCAGACCGTCAGGCACTGCAAATTTATCTGCCTTCAGTCCCAACAGTTACCTAATACCATTTCCTGACTATTTCCTGATGTTAGGTAATTCAGATTGTAGTTCTATGCACCTGTAAATATGTTCTGTTTCTTTGAATAAACAAGTCCATCGTTATTGGGAAAAGATACCAGTTTCTGAAATAAATTTTATGCCCACCCCCCCCCCACCGATGTCTTTGAATCAACTCTTCTCTAAATATGTTTTTGTCTTGCTGTTCACTGGAATGTTTGCTGTGAGACCAATCCAGATGCATCCAAATCAGTGCCAGGCACAGTCTATCAGACAAAAGAACGAACAGCCATGGGATTTTGCAATTGAAATTAAGGTGAATACATAGCATATGTCCGTGTTAAATTGGAAACTGATAGCAAACTCCTAAATCAATCTCAGAAATTGCCATCAGCTATACCCTAGTTCTCCTTTTGAAGTAAAAGCCGATGAAAGTCTTTTCGAAATCACTTAATTTTTAAATCAAAAATGTAATTAAAAAAAAAACACTTCCTCACTTCCACTCCAGCTTTATGTGTTCTGAGGTAGTTAATGAGGTCAATTGTGGGAACCGCAGATTCTCACAGATGGAGTAAATGGTGGCTGGAAGGGCAGAGGTAGATAAGTGTTGAGGCCGTTCCTTATGCAGAGCCACTGTGTGCCTCAAGGTTTAGGTACCTCTACAAAAGCTCCTTCACTACTTTGACTGGTCAAAGGCCAGAGATTCCCAGGAATCGGCAGTAATGTTGCATTTCTTCTCAGGAGGCTTTCAGCATAGATATCTACTTCAGGAGTCTGGTGTTGGCCATGCGGATAACATAACCTGCTCAATTAAGCTGACTGAGGTAACTATGGCCTCAGTACTGGGGATGTCGTCCTGAGAGAGGACACGGATGTTAATTCACGTTATTCGGGTAAATTGGGATTTTGTGGAGTCTGCAGAGTCAGGATTTTGCCAGTGCCCTGAGATGCCTGCTGTAGGTAATTCAAATGTCAGAAGCATCTAGGAGGGCTCATGGCAGACCATAAATTTGTGCTTTGTCCATGATCTTGATGATCAAACACTTATTCCACTGTCGACAAACGCTGTACTGGCTCAATAAAGGCAAAGCTGAATTTCATCATCAATGTTTGTTTTCACTGAGAGATGGCTCCTGCCATCCAGGAAGTGGTCCACCATTCCCATCGTAAACCTTTATTGTTGGAGAGACTGCGGTACAGCGGGACAGGTTGAGTGGAGCCAGAACAACAATTTTGCTCTCAACGTTAGCAAAAACAAGGAGCTAATTGTTGACTTCAGGTAGTGGAACCTAACATACCATGCACCTATTTACTTTGATGAGATAGCAGTGGAGAGAGTCAAAAACTTCAAGTTGATGAAAAAATCAAGTTAGCTTGAACAAAAATGTAACATATCATGAAAGACCCACACCGCCCTGGCCATGCTCTCTTCTCCTTGCTTCCATCAGGACCGTTATCTCTAGGTTCAAGAACAGCTTCCTCCCATCAACCATGACATTCCTTAGCCACCCTGCATAACCCTACCTCAGCACCAAACCACTGG